>NC_089854.1:5000-275000 GCF_036373705.1 Amia ocellicauda | reverse complement strand
TCCAGGAGACGGAGGAGGTGTTCTGCAGTTATGTGTATTTCCGCTACACTCAGGAGGACGAAGAGGAGAAGCTGCCCAGAGACCCCGAGATCATGGCCCTGCAGCCCAACACATCCAGGTCAGCCCTGTGGATTCAGGCACACGCACACGCGCACACACACACACACACACACACACACACACATGCACACATCCAGTTCAGCCCTGCGGACTCACAGCTAGGGAGGGAGGAGGACGGTGGGCTGGAACCTTTTCAATGACCAAGAGAATGCGTCTCCCCCCCCAGCCCCTTGTCCCGGGTGGGGCAGCAGCTGGCTCTTATCGGTGACGACATCAACCGGCGCTATGACCTCAACTTCACCCACATGCTGGCGGAGCTGTCCGTCACGCCTGACAACGCCTACAGCTACTTCTGCAAGATTGCCAACAGGTACCTGTGCGCACGCACACACACACAAACACACACGCGTGCACATGTGCATGCACACACTCACACACTCTCTCTCTCTCTCACACACACACACACACATGCACGCACCCTCACTCTATCTCTCTCTCACACACACACACACACACACACACACGCAAGCACACACACACGCACACAAACATACACTCTCTCTCTCTCTCTCACACACACACACACACACACACACTCTCACTCTCGGGTCGGTGGTGTGGGAGTGTAACGCTGTCCTCTCTCCTCTCTCCTGTCTTCTCACCCCACGCTGCTCACCGGGGGCAGAGTCTCTCAGGTAATTACCCCTGTGGGCCTGTCTGTGGTCTGGGCGGGGTGGGGGGGTGGAGTGTAACAGTGTGTAGACGGCAGCTTCTCCATCAACCCCCGCCGTGCTCCCGGCTCTGCTCCCCTCCCCGACTCTGAGCCGCGTCATGAGAGTCCTTCTGCACAGCCTCCCAGTCCTGCCCCCCCGCAGTGCTTGTGCCGCAGTGAGAGCGCATGCTGTGCTATTCTGTGCCCCCCCAAGCTCAATGACTCTCTCCCTCTCTCTCTCTCTCAGCTTGTTTGACTCGGAGATTAACTGGGGCCGCGTGATCGCGCTGCTGAGCTTCGGGTACCGCATGGCACTGCACGTGTTCCAGCAGGGCCTGACGGGCTTCCTGGGCCGCATCGCACGCTACATTGGCGACTTCCTGCTGCGCCACCGCATCGCACAGTGGATCGCACAGCAGGGCGGCTGGGTGAGTGACTGAGAGACTGACACACTGAGAGAGTGGCACACTGAGAGACTCTCACACACCGAGAGACTAACACACTGACTCCGCATCGCCCAGTTCCGCACTGTGGGACTGACGCTGCGCTGACACATGGGCACGTCCTCTCCCTCTCTCTGCAGCTGGCCGCTCTGGAGCTGGACAATGTCTATGTGAAGTACATGCTGGGGCTGCTGGCCGTGCTGCTGCTGGGCCAGCTGATCATGCGCCGATTCTTCAGCTCTTGACAGGGGTCCGAGGTTGGAGCTGGACTCCCGCCTTGCCTGACCCCCTGACCTGTGACCTCAGGGACCAGCCCCAGGACTGGGGCTATGCACAGAGACTGACGGACACTCCGGCTGGGAGATGGAGGGAGGAGAAGGAGGGAGGGAGGGAGAGGATGTGAACAGGTGCTGAACGCAGTGGAAGGAGAGACGGCTGCACTGACACTAGCCGGGGAATTTAGATCATAGTTGTGTTTTTAGTACAGCATTATTTGTTTATTTTATTTCTGAGCCCCCCCCCCCCCCCCCCCCAAGGACAAAACATTCGATGGCAACAGTCTGTGAATCCCTCCCCCTCCCTCAGTGCTGTGTCTCTGGGGGTCAATCTCCTCGGCTGGGGGGTGTGTTGAGTCTTTGACCTTTTGACCTGCCGGGATGCACCTGCCAGCCTGCAGGTAACCCCTCCTCACACTCCCCTCTGCTTCTCCTGCCCTCTCTTCTCTACCAGTTTTGCATTCCTCCTCTCATTTCGGTGCTGGGCCGGCCGTCTGGATCGCTGTTGTGGACGGTTACAGCTGCTGGGAAGGAGGGCAGGGGACAGGGGGCAGGAGGGCGGGGACAGGGACAGGGACAGGCCACAGTCAGACTGAACAGCGGCAGTTTAAGGTGTTGTTTATTCGGTGTAGTGACGCACTGCTGTCAGGCTGCTGAGACGGCCGTGTCTGCGGTTCCGCTCCGTATTTTCCAGCTGAAGGACTGAAAGCCACACAGCCTCGGGACCCGGTCTGTGGGGGGGGGGGTTGTAACTTTTTTGTATTATCGTTTTTCCATCTTATACTGTTTGTAGAGAAGAAAGTATCTTAGCGCATCGTCTATGACATGCAATGTTTGGGGGGGTTGTTTAGTTTTCTGAGCTTATTTCCGTTCTCTACATGTTGCCGGTTTGTGTGGCCAGGGATGCCGGACAGACACGCCTTATTTAAAAAACAGCAATAATGTGATTATAATAATGACCATTTTAGTGATATGAAATGCAGAAGATGTGCGTGTGTTTGGAATTCCTCTTGACTGTAACGCTGCAGTACTGTGACGGGACTTCAGTAAACCTCTATCGGTGACGTTGTGTTGTGTGTGCTATGTCTCGGGACCACTCTTGACTCCTCTCTGCAGAGGGAGAGGGCGGGAGGGCTCTGACGCGTGTCGGGGGCAGGAGGAGTGTAAGGGGTCTCGACGGGCAAGGGTGTCTCTCAGCACCGGTGTGGTGAGGGTATGCACAGTGTGTTAAAGAAGCTGTAACGCTGGTTTATTGTTAACACTGGGTACTCTGATACTGTGAGACTGTCACGGAGGATTCGTTTCAGTGAGAGTGTTTGCATTGTTTAGGTTGTCACACTAAGGGGGAGGGGATGGTGTGTAGTGTGTCTGTGCTTGTGTGTTTGTGTGTCTGGGGGGGAGGTTGTGCGTGTGTCTTGGTGTGCTGCAGGCTCTGTACTGTATTGATCTGCAGTGTGTGGTGCTGAGAATAAAACTTACTCGCATGCTGGTATTTGTTACACACTTGTAGATTTCTATAGGGATGCACCGAAGTGAAAATTCTTTGCCGAAGCCGAAACCGAATATAATTAAACACTTTGCCGAAGGCCAAATACCGAATGCGGTTTTTCACATTGTTTTCCATTTATTTTGCCAATTCTTTCACCATTGCATAAATTAAATAGTCTAAATGTGCTTTTTACTATTTTGTCTTGCTTTTCAATGACAAAATCAATTACAAAACTACAATTTAAAAATATTTATTTAACGCTGAACATTTTTTTAACATTCCAGCAGACATTATACCAACAAAGCACAATATAACTTAAAATAAATAAATTAGTAAAATAAAAATATTTGTATTTGGCCATCTTTGAGCCCCGCTTCTTGAATAGCCTATATTAGGCCTATAACTGACTGGGGGTGCGTAAATGTGTGGTGAACATGTTAAAACGAGGCAATTATTCAGGTAATTAATAAATCACTATAACAAAAGATAATTGCACACCTGTATAGACTAGACAGGTGTGTATGAGGGAAAAGGATCCGGATAGAAAAACATGCTCCACATAGTTTCTACTTGCAAGTGTTATAAGGTCTTTGATCAAAACATTGCGTTCTATTGAATTATAACACTTGCTAGTAGAGGCGGGAGCATCGTTTCCAAATTAATCAATCACATCTGCAATGACAAGGCAGCTACTGGGGATCTGTATGAATACACTAAAATAACACATGAGAAGGGGTGTTATATGGTGACACATCATTGCTCTTCATACTCATCTTCCTCTTCAGTGCTACTCCCTTCTCTGGGCTCTGCACGTCATTAAAAGGATTTCATTGGATTGGCTAGATATTCATAGAGTCATGGTCTGTGGGTGGGTAAAAAATATATAAATCTCTAGGAATGATGACAGACAGTGACGTCCTTTCCATTGGTCAATACCGCACGCCTGCAAAGACACGATGTGAACAAACCGCACATTTCTCTTCAGCAGAATCTCCGCTGCACAGCAAAACATGCACGTCTCTATCGCAAATCGTTTCCCCATAAATTAATACTTTGTAATTGCTGCAGTTGATGAATACTTATCTAACACAACAACTTTGTTAAATAAATATCTATGTAAAAATACAAGTCGTATGGAAATGGCATAATAACAGCAGACCTGTCAACTCTCACACACCTCGTGTCAGACTCATATTATTGTCCCGACATTATCACGACTTTTTATTGTCACAATTTCAAATTAACTATAAAGGTTGTGACTATTTGTTTTATAAAGGAATATTGTGCAATTACAGCTGTAATTGACCGACCAATATGTTTTTCTTTTTCATTTGTTATACATTTTCATTCAATTGCCAGTGTAGCAATGTGAGCTGCAATGAAAATGCCTTAACATTATTGTCCTTGTGGCAATGCTTTCACAACAGCGAAATACAAATTGGATAAGACCTATCTAGCTAACTAATTTATACAGTCTACTTGACTAAACAATTGACTTTTCCTCTCCACACCACACTCAGACTGCTGCTCTGCGTTCAGAAACATAACTGTGTTCGAGGTACAGCGGATACAGAATAAACAGCAATAGCTGCTGCTATTTGATCTCGTCATCAAAAACGTCATTGTTCGGTTAAATTTATTCGGTCTTTTCTTGCTATTTTCGGCCGAATAATTTGGGTTGCAGAACATTCGGTGCATCCCTCGTTTTCTATGCAGTTTTACTCAGTGTGGCAGTGTGTGGTTCTGTGTGAGTAACTGTGTGTGTGTGAGTGACTGTGTGTATGTGAGAGAGAGAGTGACTATGTGAGTAACTGTGTGTGTGAGAGAGAGAGAGAGTGACTGTGTGTGAGTGACTGTGAGTAACTGAGAGAGAGTGAGTGTGTGTGAGTGACTGTGAGTAACTGTGAGAGAGTGACTGTGTGAGTGACTGAGTAACTGTGTGTGAGTGACTGTGAGTGACTGTGTGTGAGTGACTGTGTGTGTGTGACTGTGAGAGAGAGTGACTGTGTGTGACTGTGAGAGAGAGAGTGACTGTGTGTGAGAGAGAGAGTGACTGTGTGTGAGTGACTGTGAGTAACTGTGTGTGAGTGACTGTGTGAGTAACTGTGTGTGTGAGTGACTGTGAGTAACTGTGTGTGAGTGACTGTGAGTAACTGTGTGAGAGTGACTGTGTGAGTGACTGAGTAACTGTGTGTGAGTGACTGTGAGTGACTGTGTGTGTGAGTGACTGTGAGTAACTGTGTGAGAGAGTGACTGTGAGTGACTGTGAGTAACTGTGTGTGAGTGACTGTGAGTAACTGTGAGAGAGTGACTGTGTGTGTGTGAGTGACTGTGAGTAACTGTGTGTGAGTGACTGTGAGTAACTGTGAGAGAGTGGCTGTGTGTGTGTGTGTGTGAGTAACTGTGTTTGTTTGTGTGACTGTGTGTGAGAGAGTGACTGTGTGTGTGAATGTGTTTGTGTGATGTGTGTGAGTGACTGTGAGTAACTGTGTGTGTGTGTGTGTGTGAGTGACTGTGAGTAACTGTGAGAGAGAGTGACTGTGTGTGTGAGAGTGACTGTGAGTAACTGTGTGTGAGTGACTGTGAGTAACTGTGTGAGAGAGTGGCTGTGTGTGTGTGTGTGTGTGTGTGTGTGTGTGTGTGTGTGAGTGACTGTGAGTAACTGTGAGAGAGAGTGACTGTGTGTGTGAGTGACTGTGAGTAACTGTGTGAGTGACTGTGAGTAACTGTGTGAGAGAGTGGCTGTGTGTGTGTGTGTGTGTGAGTAACTGTGTTTGTTTGTGTGACTGTGTGTGTGTGGTGTGTCTGTCTCTGTAAGAGAGTGGTGTCTAGGGTGGGGTTATTTGGTTTTCAGTAAAGTACAACCGGCCCATGTTTTCCTCCTCTGCTCAATGAGCTACACACCCATCTGAGGCCCGTCCTGGAGACTAAGCACTAAAGACCCGGGGGCATCAGGGCAGAAACAAATCAAATCCAAATGTTTTATAATCAATGACAGCGCAGGCTTCCTGACTTGTATTTTTTATTATGTTTTAATATATTTTTGCATATATATTTGGAATTCAACTTTAAGATGTGCTATAAATGTGCTTTCCACCTTTCATAATTAAACAAAAACAAAAAACAATGTGACGTAGTATTTTATTGTATTGTATCGCCGCAGACACGGAAACATTGGATTGTGGTAGGAGTAACTGTCAATCATGTGTGCAGCCAATCACTTTGCAGGAAATGCTTGTCAATCATTTTAATGCTCCCAATCACCTCGTCAGGCATGTTGTGTGCGGCCAGTTATACTGCTCTGTTGCATTGTCAGTACCACACTGCGCAGGTGCAGCGCTGTCTCTGCGGGGCGGCTCTGACCGGCTCGGACCGGCTCGGACGATGGAGCAGCGGCGCTGATCCACAGGTTGTGTCTGTGGCGTCATTCCCCAGAGTCTGAGCTGTAATTCACACAGGCCGGCGTCACTGCCGGCTGCAGGGTTGGCCCCCGGGGGCCCGTCACAGGGGGCTCAGTAAGGTGTTCAGTCAGCACAGATATTCACTCGGTAATTCGGTGGCAGAGCCTGTAGTCTCGGCTGAGCTTCGCACTCTTGTGTTGCTCTGTGTTGCGCAGATGTCCGCAGCTGTGCGTAGCTGTGCGTGCAGTGTTGCGTGCTTTAGCCCCGCCCCCGACGCAGCGTGCCCGCTTTAACCCCGCCCCCACGCGGCGCGTTACACAAGCTGCTGCGGCGCTGCTGGGGGTCGGACGGTCGCTGAGCTGCTGCTGTGAAGGTAAGAGCTGCGCACCCCCCGGGGGACGGGCCGCCCGGCACCGACACACACTGCATCTGCCCCGGTGTGCACAAAGTGCGGGCGCCGTCGCTGGACGTGTCCCTGACCCGCACAGTCCAGATGCGCGTATCGTGCGCCAGGCAGCCGAGCTCCTGATGCGGCGAGTTTCACGTGTAAGCGACTGAGCCAGTGGAGCCGCAGGTTGACTCAGTCGCCCTATAGTAGTATCCGTAGTAAATGGGAAACTGGAGGTTGGCAGCGCGGCGGTGTTCAGTACCGCAGACATGCGGGTCCCGCACACGCAGGGGGAGTCGCTGTACAGCTGCTGTTGGGCTGTTATCGCCGCCTCCCTCCGCAGTTGTGATGTAATTAATGATAATTATGTGGTTATGAAACTTCGTGCTGTACGTGAGCGTCAACCGTTGAAGTGGTTGGATTCCTCCTCCCACCCGATAACAGCCCAGTGTGCGGGGTCGGGCCTCCGCCCAGGAGGCGATAAGGGGCTCTGCTGAGTCACGGAGACGCAGCTGGAGTGAAGCGGAGCCCCAGGGCCAGACTGCGCTGCACCTTGCGCCACATGCCCGCACACCTGGCTGTGTATCTGCAGTGCAAATCCTCTCCCTCCCTATCTCTCTCTGCAGTGATGTGGGCCCATGCTCTGGGGTTCAGTGCGCTGCCCCACCTGGGGGGCTTCGTGGGCTGGCTGTACACACGCCGAGCGGTACCCACCTGGTACGAGACGCTGAAGAAGCCGTCCTGGCGCCCCCCCAATCACGCCTTCCCCATTGTGTGGACAACACTGTACACCAGCATGGGGTGAGAACTGTGCCCCCCACCCCAATCTGAATGTTACATTTCTCACTTTTGCGATGCTGTGTGATCTGTAAGTTCCCTGGATAAGGGTGTCTGCGCATAAATAAATAAATATACGATAATCTAGCCACTCTCATGCCCCCCTCAGGTACGGCTCATACCTGGTGTGGCGAGAACTGGGGGGCTTCACCGAGGAGGCCAAGCTGCCGCTGGGGCTGTACGCCGCACAGCTGGCGCTCAACTGGGCCTGGACGCCCATCTTCTTCGGAGCTCACAAGATAAAGCTGGTAGGACACCCCCGACAGCTCACATCACCACAAACATAATCAAGTAACACAATTCAACACAATACCAAAGTTAGTATGTGCACATCTGTGCACGCTGTACTGGACTAGTGCTGACTCTTCCGCCCCCCCAGGCCCTGGCGGAGCTGGTGCTGCTGACGGGCACAGTGGGCGCCACGCTGGTGACCTGGTACCCGGTGAACCGTGCGGCCGCCCTGCTCATGGTGCCCTACCTGCTGTGGCTGTGCCTGGCCACCAGCCTCAACTACTGCATCTGCAGGGACAACGATGAGGACGACAAGGAGGAGTAGCGAGGGCGAGGGGAGGCGCTGGGGGGACGAGAATGAAAACACACACGCAGACACTCACCATTCCTCGTCTGCTCGTCTCTCTATAGCCTCTACTATTATATTTTTGGGGTTTCCTATTTTTTTTTAAATACTTTTCATATGAATAAAATCTTTTCAGACTTCGCATTTCAGTTTGGTCTGTCACATACGTAAGAGTTGTGTCTTTTGAGTGTGCGTGCTGTGTGTTTGTGTGTGCAGGATGGGCAGAGACCTCTCTTTCTCTCCTGTGAGCCCTGGCATCTCACGCTGCATCCAAGTTAAACCAATGCAAAGAGCTTTTTTCAATACTACAACAGCAAGAGGTCAATAAGGGAGGAAGTGAAACATAAAGGGCAAAAATTGAGGAATCTTGGAAAATGAACAAGATGTGGCAAATGTTCTACATGAGTATTTCACAGAGGTTTTTACAGAATAAAAGATGGAGAACATGCCACAGGTTAACAATCAATCCAGTCAAATCCTAAGAGAGAGATCAGGATAAATGAGGAGGAGGTACTAAAGGGACTAGCAGAATTAAAAACAAATCACCTGGGCCAGATGGTATATTTCCAACAGTACTTAAATGAGGGAAATTATTTACAGGCCGCTAACTCAATTATTCCTAATGACACTTAGAACAGGGGATGTGCCAACTGACTGGAAGACAACAAATGTCATACCAATCCACAAGAAAGAGGACAAAACTGAGCCAGGAAATTATAGAACAATCAGTCTCACCTGCATCACCTGTAAAATGATGGAAATTTGCAGATGATACTAAAATCGGTGGCAGCACAGGCTATTCAAAGGGACTTGGATAATATTCAGTTGTGGGCGACACCTGGCAGATGAAATTCAATGGGGACAAGTGCAAGGTATTACATGCAGGTAACAAAAATGTCCCTATAATTACACTATGGGAGGAGTAGAACTAGATGAAGTAACGCATGAGAAAGACCGAGGAGTCTATGTGGACTCCTCACTTTCTCCATCCAATGTGGGGAAGCAATAAAAAAGATGAACACAATGCTAGGGTATATTGTCAAAAGTGTAGAACTGAGAACAAGGGCAGTGATGTTAAGACTGTACAATGCACTAGTTAGAGCTCATCTGGATACTGTGGACAGTTCTGGGCTCCACACTTCAAGAAAGATATCGCTGCTCTAGAGGCAGTTCAGAGGAGATCCTCGATTGGACACTTTATGTTCTTCTGATGTACTTACGTGTAAAGGATCAACACTCTTCCCAGTTTACATTTATTTTTGATGATTTTTTAAGAGAGGATCAGAGAGCCTTGCTTTTAATAAACGGCAGCTTTAATGTTAAAACTTTCCTGGAAAACACGAGCATGTGTAGTTTATGTACAGGGGCTGATGGAGTGCAGGCGCTACTCTTTGGCGCCCTCTTCTGGTGGCTTGGAGGAGAAGCGCTGCATCAGTTTCTTCCACATCCCTTTCTTGGCGTCTTCCATCTGCTGCATGGAGTCTGAGCGGAGGAAACACAGGACACACATGTTGTCAGAAAGCTGCATTCAGTGCAGTGCTGTCCCCTGTAGTGTCTGTCTTTATAAGTGAAGAGTGTGCAGTCAGCTCTCGACTCCAGAACGGAGGTCTGGGTTCAGTCCCAGGTAAAAGCCCTGCTGTGTGAGTGGCTGTGTAATCTCCTACCTGTGGCCAGGACCATCCTGCACTCCTCCACCGTCACGCCCGTGAAGCTCGTGTCCCGCAGCCGGGGGAACTGAGGAAGACGCAGGCGTGGATTAGCGAGAGACACTAGACAACGAAACGAGCTGAGGGTGTTTCATGACATGAAGAATTGGTAGCTGCACCATATAAACGACATTATACATTACAAGTCACTGTTTAATGTATTTCAGTAAATTTTGCACTGAGTTTTAACAGTGCACCCGCCTGGTTGGCAGTCACTGACGGTCCTCAGTAAGCGGCCGGGCTGGCACAGCTGCCCACCTTGTCCTTGTACACGTTACAGTTGATGCGCGACAGAGACTCGTACATCTGGTCGCACTTCTCCGGGTCTGCGATCTGAGGAGGAAACATGGCGAGATGGTCAGCACAGTTACAGTTCAGTAATGAGCCGGTGCCGGCAGCGGAGCCGGGGGTGAACAGCACGAATCTGCTGCTGCGAAACACACGCATCCCGGCCGCACCGGGCAGCATGGCGAGTCTGCGCCTCGGCGCCCGCCTTGGTACCCAGTGCGACTGAAAACAGGCGATATTTACAAATGTCAGACCAATCCAGCCAAACGCGCCGCTGTGCTTTACAGGGAGGCCATTTCCCAACGAACTGTGCATGTTAAACCCTGGCGCTGCATTTCACACAAACTCCGGAACTGGCATTAGTCGGCCATTGTCAATGGATCAAAATAAACGCAGTCGTGCTGGTACGGCAGCGGGTCGCATTGAACCTGAAGCCCCGGAGTCTGAGATGCTTAGCCGGGTCTCTTGCTGCCGAGCTGCCTGGGACTCATTCACACCCAGAAAACAACCGACCCGCAGTCAACCGGCCTGTGGAAACGGCCTCTTAAACGGAGCCGGGGGAGCTCTGTCCCCGCACGGCTCCCTCGGCTCCGGGTTACCTGGGTGCTCTCCCCTTCCCGGAAGGCCAGGGCCACCTTCTGCCGCAGGAAGGTGCCCAGATCTCGGCCCGTCTTCGTCTCGTCCCTCGGCCATTCCTCGCAGAGCCGCAGGAAGCGGCGGTACCGAGTGAGGGACATGTCTGGCGGCGGAGTCACGGCTGTCTGACGCGAGAGAGGGAGGGGCGGAGCGGAGGGCAGCCGGGAGAGAGAGAGAGCTGTCTGTCTGTCTGTGTATATGTCCTGCCTCTCTGTCTGTCTGTCTGTGTATCTGCCTCTCTGTTTGTCTGTCTGTGTATATGTCCTGCCTCTCTGTCTGTCTGTCTGTGTATCTGCCTCTCTGTCTGTCTGTCTGTGTATCTGTCCTGCCTCTCTGTCTGTCTGTCTGTCTGTCTGTGTATCTGCCTCTCTGTCTGTGTATCTGTCTGTGTATCTGTCCTGCCTCTCTGTCTGTCTGTCTGTGTATCTGTCCTGCCTCTCTGTCTGTCTGTCTATCTGTGTATCTGCCTGCCTCTCTGTCTGTCTGTCTATCTGTGTATCTGCCTGCCTCTCTGTCTGTCTGTCTGTGTATCTGTCCTGCCTCTGTCTGTCTGTCTGTCTGTCTGTCTGTCTGTGTATCTGCCTCTCTGTCTGTCTGTCTGTGTATCTGCCTGCCTCTCTGTCTGTCTGTCTGTCTGTCTGTCTGTCTGTCTGTGTATCTGCCTGCCTCTCTGTCTGTCTGTCTGTGTATCTGCCTGCCTCTCTGTCTGTCTGTCTGTGTATCTGCCTGCCTCTCTGCCTCTCTGTCTGTCTGTGTATCTGCCTGCCTCTCTGTCTGTGTATCTGCCTCTCTGTCTGTCTGTCTGTGTATCTGCCTGCCTCTCTGTCTGTCTGTCTGTCTGTATCTGTCCTGCCTCTCTGTCTGTCTGTGTATCTGTCCTGCCTCTCTGTCTGTCTGTCTGTGTATCTGTCCTGCCTCTCTGTCTGTCTGTCTGTCTGTGTATCTGCCTCTCTGTCTGTCTGTGTATCTGTCCTGCCTCTCTGTCTGTCTGTCTGTCTGTGTATCTGCCTCTCTGTCTGTCTGTGTATCTGTCCTGCCTCTCTGTCTGTCTGTGTATCTGTCCTGCCTCTCTGTCTGTCTGTGTATCTGCCTGCCTCTCTGTCTGTGTATCTGCCTCTCTGTCTGTCTGTCTGTGTATCTGCCTGCCTCTCTGTCTGTCTGTCTGTGTATCTGTCCTGCCTCTCTGTCTGTCTGTCTGTCTGTCTGTCTGTATCTGTCCTGCCTCTCTGTCTGTCTGTGTATCTGTCCTGCCTCTCTGTCTGTCTGTCTGTGTATCTGTCCTGCCTCTCTGTCTGTCTGTCTGTCTGTGTATCTGCCTCTCTGTCTGTCTGTGTATCTGTCCTGCCTCTCTGTCTGTGTATCTGTCCTGCCTGCCCGCCCGCCCGTACAGCAAGCGGACTCCTGCAAATCTCGAATTCAGTTGAACTACCCATTTTAACTGCAGATGCAGATCCAAATAATGGCTAGTTTACGAGATCAGTATTTCAAAATTAGAAGGTTTTTAAACATATTTCACTTGCTACTGATCGTCTATAATCCAGCAAGAGCTACAAGGTCACTGAAAATGGATTGTGTCTTTTATGCTACAATCTCCCTTCGTGTTTGTTTTGCTCATGCTCATCAAGTGAATCACTTTTAATCGCCTGCTACAGGTAGAAATGCATATTTACTGAACACATCATTAACATGCAATGCATATTATGAGTTAAATGATATTTCCAGTAAATCTGAACACGGTATATCAGATCGGGAATGTATTATATTTATACAAGATGTATGCGATTTGTCTAAAAGTGTTCGGGGAAAACCAAAATAAAACAATGCACATGTAAAGGAGGTTGTTTATTCACTGGACCTTCTTTAGGAGCGCTTCTGAAGTTTGTGTGTTCTGCATGAGGGGACAGGATGACGCTGACAGAGCAGATCATTGAGGGAGGGAGTCCTCTCTGTCACTCTGTACAAAGGGCTAGTTTTCCTGCAAAGCGGGGTCTGGGTTCAAGCCGGTTCTGTTCCCTTTGTCCCACAATGATGTCGAATCTGGATCGATAGTGTTGTCTTTGTGTCAGGGTGTTAAAGCAGGACTGGTGAGACTCAGGGTACAGAGTGGTGGTTTAGCAGGTACAGATCCTTGCCTCAGCTCCTTCCTGGACAGTCAGCTGCTGAACTCTGTGGGCGTCCTGTGTGAGGGGCTATCATGTGTTATTCCCGTAGTGCTAGTGCTGTTTAAGACCCAGAGCAGCAGCATGAGGTTGATGGTCAAGATCGTTGAGCACCTAAACCACCGGTCCAAGGTCACTCACGTGTTTGATGCTAAGTCCTGGGTGATGCTCTGTCTGTTGAAATCCTGTTGCTTGTGTTTCTGTGGCGCTGTGGTTTAGTGCCTGGGGGGCAGCATGAGGCTGATATACCAGAACCTTCCTTATTTCAAAGCTGAGCCCATGGTGACCGCTCTCGTGGAGATATGTTCATAACGTCGTGGCTTCCAGTCTTGGGTGTGGAGCTCTGTTCAGTGGAGTCTCCTGTATGGATCTCGCTGGTGCTCATTTAGGCCCAGAAGGGGGCAGAGTGAAGCTGATGGACAGGATCATGGAGGGCAAAAGGTTTTAGTCCCTGGTAGCTCACAGCTGTGGTCACTGGCCTTAAAGCTGGCCGGTTGTGGGCTCAAACCTTGGGTGAAACTGTTATTGTTGTGCTGTTAGTGTGTTGTTTTGGTGTCCGAGGGGGCAGTGTGAGGTGGACATGCCAGATTTGTGGCTCACCACGACCTTCAGGTTGGCAGAGCCAGGTTTCAAAGCCTGGTAGAGCTCCTGTCTTGTGAAAATACATACGTTGTGTATTGTTCTAGTAGCAGGAGGGGCAGTGCAAGGTTGATAGACCAGATCTTTGAATAAACCACAGCTGAGTACTTTGTGGCTTAAAAGTGAGCACGGCATCAATTCAAATCCTGGTGCAGCACCTCTCTGTAAATCGGATCATACTTTCTGCTGCTTTAGTACCAGAGAGGGCAGAGTGAGGATCTTATAGCAGATTTTCAAACATATGTGTGTGAGGTTCGTTGTGCCTCACCAAGTAGGTGGCAAGTCTCAAAACCAGCAAATCCTGAGTCCAAATCTTGGAGGAGCCCCTGTCTTCTGAAAATCAAATGTTTTTCTTCAATTGTTGTGCCAGAGGGGACAGTGTGAGGCTGACACACCAGATGTGTGAGACAGTAACAGGAGAAGCTTTGTGGCTCATTGCGTTCAGTGCTTGCCTGGAAGCTGACAGGACCTGTGCTGAAATCCTGGTGCAGCATCAGTGTATCACTATAACATGCATATTGTTTTATTGTTCATCTGTAAACCTTAAAATATAATTTTTGTGATGTACTTTGCCATATCTAGCATGCCAGTAATAAGATCCTTCCCTACAGACTGCAAGCGCTGCGCAGCCCTGAGCTCTGTCCCGCCTGATGCGCGTCTTCTCTCGCAGCGCTCGTCGATTGCGCTGAAGCCACGGCTGTGCAGACTTGTCACCTGTGCATGCGTGACCCGGTGACGTAATTTCCGTCTGGGTTCACGCAGACCACGGATTTGGACACTTGAGCGAAATGTGCGCAGATTTAGTAACCTGTGCGTGTCGGTCCTCCCATCCTGCGCACTGCCCAGCTCAGTCACACAGCCGGCGTGCGGATTCTAACACAGCCGCGGTGTCGGAGTCCCGAGTGGAAATAACCCGCAGCGACGCGGAGACCGAGGCGCCGAGGCGGAGGCTGCGGGAGCTCCTGGCGGCGGGGCAGGCGGCTGTGTGTCCCCGGAGCCGCCCGTGAGGAGCCCAGGAGACGGCAGTGGAGCTGCGCGGTAAGCGCCCGTGTTCAGATGCATGTGCTTCTACAGCAGGATCATACAGCGCAGCGGTTCGGCACATGCGCACAAGCACAGCGGGAAGTGGATAATGGCGCCCTGCAGACACAAGTGCAGGACAATGCCGTCAGAAACGCACCATCGCACAGCGCTGTGTTCAGTCAGTGTCAGTGATGCCGTGTTCGGTGTCGGTGTCAGTGATGCCGTGTTCGGTGTCAGTGAAGCTGTGTTCAGTCAGTGACAGTGATGCTGTTTTCGGTGTCATTGATGCTGTGTTCGGTGTCAGTGTCAGTGATGCTGCGTTCAGTCAGTGTCAGTGATGCTGTGTTCGGTGTCAGTGATGCTGTGTTCAGTCAGTGTCAGTGATGCTGTGTTCGGTGTCAGTGTCAGTGAAGCTGTGTTCGGTGTCAGTGTCCGTGTCAGTGATGCTGTGTTCAGTCAGTGTCAGTGATGCTGTGTTCGGTGTCAGTGATGCTGTGTTCAGTCAGTGTCAGTGATGCTGTGTTCGGTGTCAGTGTCAGTGAAGCTGTGTTCGGTGTCAGTGTCCGTGTCAGTGATGCTGTGTTCAGTCAGTGTCAGTGATGCTGTGTTCGGTGTCAGTGATGCTGTGTTCAGTCAGTGTCAGTGATGCTGTGTTCGGTGTCAGTGTCAGTGAAGCTGTGTTCGGTGTCAGTGTCAGTGATGCTGCGTTCAGTCAGTGTCAGTGATGCTGCGTTCAGTCAGTGTCAGTGAAGCTGCGTTCAGTCAGTGACAGTGATGCTGCGTTCAGTCAGTGTCAGTGATGCTGCGTTCGGTATAAGTGTCAGTGAAGCTGCGTTCAGTGTCAGTGAAGCTGTGTTCAGTCAGTGTCAGTGAAGTTGTGTTCAGTCAGTGTCAGTGATGCTGTGTTCGGTGTCAGTGATGCTGTGTTCGGTGTCAGTGATGCTGCTTTCAGTCAGTGTCAGTGATGCTGTGTTCGGTGTCAGTGTCTGATGCTGTGTTCAGTCAGTGTCAGTGAAGCTGTGTTCGGTGTCAGTGAAGCTGTGTTCAGTCAGTGTCAGCGATGCTGTGTTCGGTGTCAGTGATGCTGTGTTCAGTCAGTGTCAGTGATGCTGTGTTCAGTGTCCGTGTCAGTGATGCTTTGTTCAGTCCGTGTCTGATGCTGTGTTCAGTCAGTGTCAGTGATGCTGTGTTCGGTGTCAGTGATGCTGTGTTCAGTCAGTGTCAGCGATGCTGTGTTCGGTGTCAGTGATGCTGTGTTCAGTCAGTGTCAGTGAAGCTGTGTTCGGTGTCGGTGAAGCTGTGTTCATTTAGTGTCAGTGAAGCTGTGTTCATTTAGTGTCAGTGAAGCTGTGTTCGGTGTAAGTGTCAGTGATGCTGTGTTCAGTCAGTGTCAGTGATGCTGTGTTCGGTGTCAGTGATGCTGTGTTCAGTCAGTGTCTGATGCTGTGTTCAGTCAGTGTCAGTGATGCTGTGTTCAGTCAGTGTCAGTGAAGCTGTGTTCGGTCAGTGTCAGTGATGCTGTGTTCGGTGTCAGTGATGCTGTGTTCAGTCAGTGTCTGATGCTGTGTTCAGTCAGTGTCAGTGATGCTGTGTTCAGTCAGTGTCAGTGATGCTGTGTTCGGTGTCAGTGATGCTGCTTTCAGTCAGTGTCAGTGATGCTGTGTTCGGTGTCAGTGTCAGTGATGCTGTGTTCAGTCAGTGTCAGTGAAGCTGTGTTCGGTGTCAGTGAAGCTGTGTTCAATCAGTGTCAGTGATGCTGTGTTCAGTGTCAGTGTCAGTGAAGCTGTGTTCAGTGTCCGTGTCAGTGAAGCTGTGTTCGGTGTCAGTGATGCTGTGTTCAGTCAGTGTCAGTGATGCTGTGTTCAGTCAGTGTCAGCGATGCTGTGTTCGGTGTCAGTGATGCTGTGTTCAGTCAGTGATGCTGCGTCCAGTCAGTGTCAGTGAAGCTGTGTTCGTTGTCAGTGTCAGTGATGCTGCGTCCAGTCAGTGTCAGTGATGCTGTGTTCAGTGTCAGTGTCAGTGAAGCTGTGTTCAGTGTCCGTGTCAGTGAAGCTGTGTTCGGTGTCAGTGATGCTGTGTTCAGTCAGTGTCAGTGATGCTGTGTTCAGTCAGTGTCAGTGATGCTGTGTTCAGTCAGTGTCAGCGATGCTGTGTTCGGTGTCAGTGATGCTGTGTTCAGTCAGTGATGCTGCGTCCAGTCAGTGTCAGTGAAGCTGTGTTCGGTGTAAGTGTCAGTGATGCTGCGTCCAGTCAGTGTCAGTGATGCTGTGTTCAGTCAGTGATGCTGCGTCCAGTCAGTGTCAGTGAAGCTGTGTTCGTTGTCAGTGTCAGTGATGCTGCGTCCAGTCAGTGTCAGTGATGCTGTTTTCAGTCAGTGATGCTGTGTTCAGTCAGTGTCAGTGAAGCTGTGTTCGGTGTCAGTGTCAGTGATGCTGCGTTCAGTCAGTGTCAGTGATGCTGTGTTCAGTCGGTGTCAGTGATGCTGTGTTCGGTGTCAGTGATGCTGCTTTCAGTCAGTGTCAGTGATGCTGTGTTCGGTGTCAGTGTCAGTGATGCTGTGTTCAGTCAGTGTCAGTGAAGCTGTGTTCAGTCAGTGTCAGTGATGCTGTGTTCAGTCAGTGTCAGTGATGCTGTGTTCAGTGTCCGTGTCAGTGAAGCTGTGTTCAGTGTCCGTGTCAGTGAAGCTGTGTTCAGTGTCCGTGTCAGTGAAGCTGTGTTCAGTGTCCGTGTCAGTGAAGCTGTGTTCAGTGTCCGTGTCAGTGATGCTGTTTTCAGTCAGTGAAGCTGTGTTCGTTGTCAGTGATGCTGTGTTCGGTGTCAGTGATGCTGCTTTCAGTCAGTGTCAGTGAAGCTGTGTTCAGTCAGTGACAGTGATGCTGTGTTCAGTCAGTGTCAGTGATGCTGTGTTCGGTGTCAGTGAAGCTGTGTTCAGTCAGTGTCAGTGAAGCTGTGTTCGGTGTCAGTGTCAGTGATGCTGCGTTCAGTCAGTGTCAGTGATGCTGCGTTCAGTCAGTGACAGTGAAGCTGTGTTCAGTCAGTGACAGTGAAGCTGTGTTCGGTGTCAGTGAAGCTGTGTTCAGTCAGTGTCAGTGATGCTGTGTTCGGTGTCAGTGTCAGTGATGCTGTGTTCGGTGTCAGTGTCAGTGATGCTGTGTTCGGTGTCAGTGTCAGTGATGCTGTGTTCAGTCAGTGTCAGTGATGCTGTGTTCAGTCAGTGTCAGTGATGCTGTGTTCAGTGTCCGTGTCAGTGAAGCTGTGTTCAGTGTCCGTGTCAGTGAAGCTGTGTTCAGTGTCCGTGTCAGTGATGCTGCATTCAGTCAGTGTCAGTGATGCTGCGTTCAGTCAGTGTCAGTGAAGCTGTGTTCGGTGTCCGTGTCAGTGATGCTGTGTTCAGTGTCCGTGTCAGTGAAGCTGTGTTCAGTGTCCGTGTCCGTGAAGCTGTGTTCAGTCAGTGACAGTGATGCTGCGTTCGGTGTCAGTGAAGCTGTGTTCAGTGTCAGTGATGCTGCGTTCAGTCAGTGTCAGTGATGCTGTGTTCGGTGTCAGTGTCAGTGAAGCTGTGTTCGGTGTAAGTGTCAGTGATGCTGTGTTCAGTCGGTGTCAGTGAAGCTGCGTTCAGTGTCAGTGAAGCTGTGTTCGGTGTCAGTGTCAGTGATGCTGTGTTCAGTCAGTGTCAGTGAAGCTGTGTTCGGTGTAAGTGTCAGTGATGCTGTGTTCAGTGTCCGTGTCAGTGAAGCTGTGTTCAGTGTCCGTGTCAGTGAAGCTGTGTTCAGTGTCCGTGTCAGTGAAGCTGTGTTCAGTGTCCGTGTCAGTGAAGCTGTGTTCAGTGTCCGTGTCAGTGATGCTGTGTTCGGTGTCAGTGATGCTGTGTTCAGTCAGTGTCTGATGCTGTGTTCAGTCAGTGTCAGTGATGCTGTGTTCGGTGTCAGTGATGCTGTGTTCAGTCAGTGATGCTGCGTCCAGTCAGTGTCAGTGAAGCTGTGTTCGGTGTAAGTGTCAGTGATGCTGTGTTCAGTCAGTGTCAGTGATGCTGTGTTCGGTGTCAGTGATGCTGTGTTCAGTCAGTGTCTGATGCTGTGTTCAGTCAGTGTCTGATGCTGTGTTCAGTCAGTGTCAGTGATGCTGTGTTCAGTCAGTGTCAGTGATGCTGTGTTCAGTCAGTGTCAGTGATGCTGTGTTCAGTCAGTGTCAGTGATGCTGTGTTCAGTCAGTGTCAGTGATGCTGTGTTCGGTGTCTGTGATGCTGCTTTCAGTCAGTGTCAGTGATGCTGTGTTCGGTCAGTGTCAGTGATGCTGTGTTCGGTGTCAGTGATGCTGTGTTCAGTCAGTGTCTGATGCTGTGTTCAGTCAGTGTCAGTGATGCTGTGTTCAGTCAGTGTCAGTGATGCTGTGTTCAGTCGGTGTCAGTGAAGCTGTGTTCAATCAGTGTCAGTGATGCTGTGTTCAGTGTCAGTGTCAGTGAAGCTGTGTTCAGTGTCCGTGTCAGTGAAGCTGTGTTCGGTGTCAGTGATGCTGTGTTCAGTCAGTGTCAGTGATGCTGTGTTCAGTCAGTGTCAGCGATGCTGTGTTCGGTGTCAGCGATGCTGTGTTCGGTGTCAGTGATGCTGTGTTCAGTCAGTGATGCTGCGTCCAGTCAGTGTCAGTGAAGCTGTGTTCGTTGTCAGTGTCAGTGATGCTGCGTCCAGTCAGTGTCAGTGATGCTGTTTTCAGTCAGTGATGCTGTGTTCAGTCAGTGTCAGTGAAGCTGTGTTCGGTGTCAGTGTCAGTGATGCTGCGTTCAGTCAGTGTCAGTGAAGCTGTGTTCAGTCAGTGTCAGTGATGCTGTGTTCGGTGTCAGTGATGCTGCTTTCAGTCAGTGTCAGTGATGCTGTGTTCGGTGTCAGTGTCAGTGATGCTGTGTTCAGTCAGTGTCAGTGATGCTGTGTTCAGTCAGTGATGCTGTGTTCAGTCAGTGTCAGTGAAGCTGTGTTCGTTGTCAGTGTCAGTGATGCTGTGTTCGGTGTCAGTGATGCTGCTTTCAGTCAGTGTCAGTGAAGCTGTGTTCAGTCAGTGACAGTGATGCTGTGTTCAGTCAGTGTCAGTGATGCTGTGTTCGGTGTCAGTGTCAGTGAAGCTGTGTTCAGTCAGTGTCAGTGAAGCTGTGTTCGGTGTCAGTGTCAGTGATGCTGCGTTCAGTCAGTGTCAGTGATGCTGCGTTCAGTCAGTGACAGTGAAGCTGTGTTCAGTCAGTGACAGTGAAGCTGTGTTCGGTGTCAGTGAAGCTGTGTTCAGTCAGTGTCAGTGATGCTGTGTTCGGTGTCAGTGTCAGTGATGCTGTGTTCAGTCAGTGTCAGTGAAGCTGTGTTCGGTGTCAGTGATGCTGTGTTCAGTCAGTGTCAGTGATGCTGTGTTCAGTTGTCCGTGTCAGTGAAGCTGTGTTCAGTGTCCGTGTCAGTGATGCTGCATTCAGTCAGTGTCAGTGATGCTGCGTTCAGTCAGTGTCAGTGAAGCTGTGTTCGGTGTCAGTGTCAGTGATGCTGTGTTCGGTGTCAGTGTCAGTGAAGCTGTGTTCGGTGTCAGTGTCAGTGAAGCTGTGTTCGGTGTCAGTGTCAGTGATGCTGTGTTCAGTCAGTGTCAGTGATGCTGTGTTCAGTGTCCGTGTCAGTGAAGCTGTGTTCAGTGTCCGTGTCAGTGAAGCTGTGTTCAGTGTCCGTGTCAGTGAAGCTGTGTTCAGTGTCCGTGTCAGTGATGCTGCATTCACTCAGTGTCAGTGATGCTGCGTTCAGTCAGTGTCAGTGAAGCTGTGTTCGGTGTAAGTGTCAGTGATGCTGTGTTCAGTGTCCGTGTCAGTGAAGCTGTGTTCAGTGTCCGTGTCCGTGAAGCTGTGTTCAGTCAGTGACAGTGATGCTGCGTTCGGTGTCAGTGTCAGTGAAGCTGTGTTCAGTGTCAGTGATGCTGCGTTCAGTCAGTGACAGTGATGCTGCGTCCAGTCAGTGTCATTGATGCTGTGTTCGGTGTCAGTGTCAGTGAAGCTGTGTTCGGTGTCAGTGTCAGTGATGCTGTGTTCAGTCGGTGTCAGTGAAGCTGCGTTCAGTGTCAGTGAAGCTGTGTTCGGTGTCAGTGTCAGTGATGCTGTGTTCGGTGTCAGTGATGCTGTGTTCAGTCAGTGATGCTGCGTCCAGTCAGTGTCAGTGAAGCTGTGTTCGGTGTAAGTGTCAGTGATGCTGTGTTCAGTCAGTGTCAGTGATGCTGTGTTCGGTGTCAGTGATGCTGTGTTCAGTCAGTGTCTGATGCTGTGTTCAGTCAGTGTCTGATGCTGTGTTCAGTCAGTGTCAGTGATGCTGTGTTCAGTCAGTGTCAGTGATGCTGTGTTCAGTCAGTGTCAGTGATGCTGTGTTCGGTGTCTGTGATGCTGCTTTCAGTCAGTGTCAGTGATGCTGTGTTCGGTCAGTGTCAGTGATGCTGTGTTCGGTGTCAGTGATGCTGTGTTCAGTCAGTGTCTGATGCTGTGTTCAGTCAGTGTCAGTGATGCTGTGTTCAGTCAGTGTCAGTGATGCTGTGTTCAGTCGGTGTCAGTGAAGCTGTGTTCAATCAGTGTCAGTGATGCTGTGTTCAGTGTCAGTGTCAGTGAAGCTGTGTTCAGTGTCCGTGTCAGTGAAGCTGTGTTCGGTGTCAGTGATGCTGTGTTCAGTCAGTGTCAGTGATGCTGTGTTCAGTCAGTGTCAGCGATGCTGTGTTCGGTGTCAGCGATGCTGTGTTCGGTGTCAGTGATGCTGTGTTCAGTCAGTGATGCTGCGTCCAGTCAGTGTCAGTGAAGCTGTGTTCGTTGTCAGTGTCAGTGATGCTGCGTCCAGTCAGTGTCAGTGATGCTGTTTTCAGTCAGTGATGCTGTGTTCAGTCAGTGTCAGTGAAGCTGTGTTCGGTGTCAGTGTCAGTGATGCTGCGTTCAGTCAGTGTCAGTGAAGCTGTGTTCAGTCAGTGTCAGTGATGCTGTGTTCGGTGTCAGTGATGCTGCTTTCAGTCAGTGTCAGTGATGCTGT
Source organism: Amia ocellicauda (assembly GCF_036373705.1). Taxonomy (NCBI): domain Eukaryota; kingdom Metazoa; phylum Chordata; class Actinopteri; order Amiiformes; family Amiidae; genus Amia; species Amia ocellicauda. The sequence continues at coordinate 253,348 of NC_089854.1, read as the reverse complement.
GTTCGGTGTCAGTGTCAGTGATGCTGTGTTCAGTCAGTGTCAGTGATGCTGTGTTCAGTGTCAGTGTCAGTGATGCTGTGTTCAGTGTCAGTGTCAGTGAAGCTGTGTTCAGTGTCCGTGTCAGTGAAGCTGTGTTCAGTGTCCGTGTCAGTGAAGCTGTGTTCGTTGTCAGTGTCAGTGATGCTGTTTTCAGTCAGTGATGCTGTGTTCAGTCAGTGTCAGTGAAGCTGTGTTCGTTGTCAGTGTCAGTGATGCTGTGTTCGGTGTCAGTGATGCTGCTTTCAGTCAGTGTCAGTGAAGCTGTGTTCAGTCAGTGACAGTGATGCTGTGTTCAGTCAGTGTCAGTGATGCTGTGTTCGGTGTCAGTGTCAGTGAAGCTGTGTTCAGTCAGTGTCAGTGAAGCTGTGTTCGGTGTCAGTGTCAGTGATGCTGCGTTCAGTCAGTGTCAGTGATGCTGCGTTCAGTCAGTGACAGTGAAGCTGTGTTCAGTCAGTGACAGTGAAGCTGTGTTCGGTGTCAGTGAAGCTGTGTTCAGTCAGTGTCAGTGATGCTGTGTTCGGTGTCAGTGTCAGTGATGCTGTGTTCGGTGTCAGTGTCAGTGATGCTGTGTTCGGTGTCAGTGTCAGTGATGCTGTGTTCAGTCAGTGTCAGTGAAGCTGTGTTCGGTGTCAGTGATGCTGTGTTCAGTCAGTGTCAGTGATGCTGTGTTCAGTTGTCCGTGTCAGTGAAGCTGTGTTCAGTGTCCGTGTCAGTGAAGCTGTGTTCAGTGTCCGTGTCAGTGATGCTGCATTCAGTCAGTGTCAGTGATGCTGCGTTCAGTCAGTGTCAGTGAAGCTGTGTTCGGTGTCAGTGTCAGTGATGCTGTGTTCGGTGTCAGTGTCAGTGAAGCTGTGTTCGGTGTCAGTGTCAGTGAAGCTGTGTTCGGTGTCAGTGTCAGTGAAGCTGTGTTCAGTCAGTGTCAGTGATGCTGTGTTCAGTCAGTGTCAGTGATGCTGTGTTCAGTGTCCGTGTCAGTGAAGCTGTGTTCAGTGTCCGTGTCAGTGAAGCTGTGTTCAGTGTCCGTGTCAGTGATGCTGCATTCACTCAGTGTCAGTGATGCTGCGTTCAGTCAGTGTCAGTGAAGCTGTGTTCGGTGTAAGTGTCAGTGATGCTGTGTTCAGTGTCCGTGTCAGTGAAGCTGTGTTCAGTGTCCGTGTCCGTGAAGCTGTGTTCAGTCAGTGACAGTGATGCTGCGTTCGGTGTCAGTGTCAGTGAAGCTGTGTTCAGTGTCAGTGATGCTGCGTTCAGTCAGTGACAGTGATGCTGCGTCCAGTCAGTGTCATTGATGCTGTGTTCGGTGTCAGTGTCAGTGAAGCTGTGTTCGGTGTCAGTGTCAGTGATGCTGTGTTCAGTCGGTGTCAGTGAAGCTGCGTTCAGTGTCAGTGAAGCTGTGTTCGGTGTCAGTGTCAGTGATGCTGTGTTCAGTCAGTGTCAGTGAAGCTGTGTTCAGTGTCCGTGTCAGTGAAGCTGTGTTCAGTGTCCGTGTCAGTGAAGCTGTGTTCAGTGTCCGTGTCAGTGAAGCTGTGTTCAGTGTCCGTGTCAGTGATGCTGTGTTCGGTGTCAGTGATGCTGTGTTCAGTCAGTGTCTGATGCTGTGTTCAGTCAGTGTCAGTGATGCTGTGTTCGGTGTCAGTGATGCTGTGTTCAGTCAGTGATGCTGCGTCCAGTCAGTGTCAGTGAAGCTGTGTTCGGTGTAAGTGTCAGTGATGCTGTGTTCAGTCAGTGTCAGTGATGCTGTGTTCGGTGTCAGTGATGCTGTGTTCAGTCAGTGTCTGATGCTGTGTTCAGTCAGTGTCTGATGCTGTGTTCAGTCAGTGTCTGATGCTGTGTTCAGTCAGTGTCAGTGATGCTGTGTTCGGTGTCTGTGATGCTGCTTTCAGTCAGTGTCAGTGATGCTGTGTTCGGTCAGTGTCAGTGATGCTGTGTTCGGTGTCAGTGATGCTGTGTTCAGTCAGTGTCTGATGCTGTGTTCAGTCAGTGTCAGTGATGCTGTGTTCAGTCGGTGTCAGTGAAGCTGTGTTCAATCAGTGTCAGTGAAGCTGTGTTCAGTGTCCGTGTCAGTGAAGCTGTGTTCGGTGTCAGTGATGCTGTGTTCAGTCAGTGTCAGTGATGCTGTGTTCAGTCAGTGTCAGCGATGCTGTGTTCGTTGTCAGTGTCAGTGATGCTGCGTCCAGTCAGTGTCAGTGATGCTGTTTTCAGTCAGTGATGCTGTGTTCAGTCAGTGTCAGTGAAGCTGTGTTCGGTGTCAGTGTCAGTGATGCTGCGTTCAGTCAGTGTCAGTGAAGCTGTGTTCAGTCGGTGTCAGTGATGCTGTGTTCAGTCAGTGTCAGTGATGCTGTGTTCGGTGTCAGTGATGCTGCTTTCAGTCAGTGTCAGTGATGCTGTGTTCGGTGTCAGTGTCAGTGATGCTGTGTTCGGTGTCAGTGTCAGTGAAACTGTGTTCGTTGTCAGTGTCAGTGATGCTGTTTTCAGTCAGTGATGCTGTGTTCAGTCAGTGTCAGTGAAGCTGTGTTCGTTGTCAGTGTCAGTGATGCTGTGTTCGGTGTCAGTGATGCTGCTTTCAGTCAGTGTCAGTGAAGCTGTGTTCAGTCAGTGACAGTGATGCTGTGTTCAGTCAGTGTCAGTGATGCTGTGTTCGGTGTCAGTGTCAGTGAAGCTGTGTTCAGTCAGTGTCAGTGATGCTGTGTTCGGTGTCAGTGTCAGTGATGCTGCGTTCAGTCAGTGTCAGTGATGCTGCGTTCAGTCAGTGACAGTGAAGCTGTGTTCAGTCAGTGACAGTGAAGCTGTGTTCGGTGTCAGTGATGCTGTGTTCGGTGTCAGTGTCAGTGATGCTGTGTTCGGTGTCAGTGTCAGTGATGCTGTGTTCGGTGTCAGTGTCAGTGATGCTGTGTTCGGTGTCAGTGTCAGTGATGCTGTGTTCAGTCAGTGTCAGTGAAGCTGTGTTCGGTGTCAGTGATGCTGTGTTCAGTCAGTGTCAGTGATGCTGTGTTCAGTTGTCCGTGTCAGTGAAGCTGTGTTCAGTGTCCGTGTCAGTGATGCTGCGTTCAGTCAGTGTCAGTGAAGCTGTGTTCGGTGTAAGTGTCAGTGATGCTGTGTTCAGTGTCCGTGTCAGTGAAGCTGTGTTCAGTGTCCGTGTCCGTGAAGCTGTGTTCAGTCAGTGACAGTGATGCTGCGTTCGGTGTCAGTGTCAGTGAAGCTGTGTTCAGTGTCAGTGATGCTGCGTTCAGTCAGTGTCAGTGAAGCTGTGTTCGGTGTCAGTGTCAGTGAAGCTGTGTTCGGTGTCAGTGTCAGTAATGCTGCGTTCAGTCAGTGTCAGTGATGCTGCGTCCAGTCAGTGACAGTGATGCTGCGTCCAGTCAGTGTCATTGATGCTGTGTTCGGTGTCAGTGTCAGTGAAGCTGTGTTCGGTGTAAGTGTCAGTGATGCTGTGTTCAGTCGGTGTCAGTGAAGCTGCGTTCAGTGTCAGTGAAGCTGTGTTCGGTGTCAGTGTCAGTGATGCTGTGTTCAGTCAGTGTCAGTGAAGCTGTGTTCGGTGTAAGTGTCAGTGATGCTGTGTTCAGTGTCCGTGTCAGTGAAGCTGTGTTCAGTGTCCGTGTCAGTGAAGCTGTGTTCGGTGTCAGTGTCAGTGATGCTGTGTTCAGTCAGTGTCAGTGAAGCTGTGTTCGGTGTAAGTGTCAGTGATGCTGTGTTCAGTGTCCGTGTCAGTGAAGCTGTGTTCAGTGTCCGTGTCAGTGAAGCTGTGTTCAGTGTCCGTGTCAGTGATGCTGTGTTCGGTGTCAGTGATGCTGTGTTCAGTCAGTGTCTGATGCTGTGTTCAGTCAGTGTCAGTGATGCTGTGTTCGGTGTCAGTGATGCTGTGTTCGGTGTCAGTGATGCTGTGTTCAGTCAGTGATGCTGCGTCCAGTCAGTGTCAGTGAAGCTGTGTTCGGTGTAAGTGTCAGTGATGCTGTGTTCAGTCAGTGTCAGTGATGCTGTATTCGGTGTCAGTGATGCTGTGTTCAGTCAGTGTCTGATGCTGTGTTCAGTCAGTGTCTGATGCTGTGTTCAGTCAGTGTCAGTGATGCTGTGTTCAGTCAGTGTCAGTGATGCTGTGTTCGGTGTCTGTGATGCTGCTTTCAGTCAGTGTCAGTGATGCTGTGTTCGGTGTTAGTGTCAGTGATGCTGTGTTCAGTCAGTGTCAGTGAAGCTGTGTTCGGTGTCAGTGATGCTGTGTTCAGTCAGTGTCAGTGAAGCTGTGTTCGGTGTCAGTGTCAGTGATGCTGTGTTCAGTGTCCGTGTCAGTGAAGCTGTGTTCAGTGTCCGTGTCCGTGAAGCTGTGTTCAGTGTCCGTGTCAGTGATGCTGCATTCAGTCAGTGTCAGTGATGCTGCGTTCAGTCAGTGTCAGTGAAGCTGTGTTCGGTGTAAGTGTCAGTGATGCTGTGTTCAGTGTCCGTGTCAGTGAAGCTGTGTTCAGTGTCCGTGTCCGTGAAGCTGTGTTCAGTCAGTGACAGTGATGCTGCGTTCGGTGTCAGTGTCAGTGAAGCTGTGTTCAGTGTCAGTGATGCTGCGTTCAGTCAGTGTCAGTGAAGCTGTGTTCGGTGTCAGTGTCAGTGAAGCTGTGTTCGGTGTCAGTGTCAGTGAAGCTGTGTTCGGTGTCAGTGTCAGTGATGCTGCGTTCAGTCAGTGTCAGTGATGCTGCGTTCAGTCAGTGACAGTGATGCTGCGTCCAGTCAGTGTCATTGATGCTGTGTTCGGTGTTAGTGTCAGTGATGCTGTGTTCAGTCAGTGTCAGTGAAGCTGTGTTCGGTGTCAGTGATGCTGTGTTCAGTCAGTGTCAGTGAAGCTGTGTTCGGTGTAAGTGTCAGTGATGCTGTGTTCAGTCGGTGTCAGTGAAGCTGCGTTCAGTGTCAGTGAAGCTGTGTTCGGTGTCAGTGTCAGTGATGCTGTGTTCAGTGTCCGTGTCAGTGAAGCTGTGTTCAGTGTCCGTGTCAGTGAAGCTGTGTTCAGTGTCCGTGTCAGTGATGCTGTGTTCGGTGTCAGTGATGCTGTGTTCAGTCAGTGTCTGATGCTGTGTTCAGTCAGTGTCAGTGAAGCTGTGTTCGGTGTAAGTGTCAGTGATGCTGTGTTCAGTGTCCGTGTCAGTGAAGCTGTGTTCAGTGTCCGTGTCAGTGAAGCTGTGTTCAGTGTCCGTGTCAGTGATGCTGTGTTCAGTCAGTGTCTGATGCTGTGTTCAGTCAGTGTCTGATGCTGTGTTCAGTCAGTGTCAGTGATGCTGTGTTCGGTGTCAGTGATGCTGTATTCAGTCAGTGATGCTGCGTCCAGTCAGTGTCAGTGAAGCTGTGTTCGGTGTAAGTGTCAGTGATGCTGTGTTCAGTCAGTGTCAGTGATGCTGTGTTCGGTGTCAGTGATGCTGTGTTCAGTCAGTGTCTGATGCTGTGTTCAGTCAGTGTCTGATGCTGTGTTCAGTCAGTGTCAGTGATGCTGTGTTCAGTCAGTGTCTGATGCTGTGTTCAGTCAGTGTCAGTGATGCTGTGTTCAGTCAGTGTCAGTGATGCTGTGTTCAGTCAGTGTCAGTGATGCTGTGTTCGGTGTCTGTGATGCTGCTTTCAGTCAGTGTCAGTGATGCTGTGTTCGGTCAGTGTCAGTGATGCTGTGTTCGGTGTCAGTGATGCTGTGTTCAGTCAGTGTCTGATGCTGTGTTCAGTCAGTGTCAGTGATGCTGTGTTCAGTCAGTGTCAGTGATGCTGTGTTCGGTGTCAGTGATGCTGCTTTCAGTCAGTGTCAGTGATGCTGTGTTCGGTGTCAGTGTCAGTGATGCTGTGTTCAGTCGGTTTCAGTGAAGCTGTGTTCAGTGTCCGTGTCAGTGAAGCTGTGTTCGGTGTCAGTGATGCTGTGTTCAGTCAGTGTCAGTGATGGTGTGTTCAGTCAGTGTCAGTGATGCTGTGTTCAGTCAGTGTCAGCGATGCTGTGTTCGGTGTCAGTGTCAGTGATGCTGTGTTCAGTCAGTGATGCTGCGTCCAGTCAGTGTCAGTGAAGCTGTGTTCGTTGTCAGTGTCAGTGATGCTGCGTCCAGTCAGTGTCAGTGATGCTGTTTTCAGTCAGTGATGCTGTGTTCAGTCAGTGTCAGTGAAGCTGTGTTCGGTGTCAGTGTCAGTGATGCTGCGTTCAGTCAGTGTCAGTGAAGCTGTGTTCAGTCGGTGTCAGTGATGCTGTGTTCAGTCAGTGTCAGTGATGCTGTGTTCGGTGTCAGTGATGCTGCTTTCAGTCAGTGTCAGTGATGCTGTGTTCGGTGTCAGTGTCAGTGATGCTGTGTTCGGTGTCAGTGTCAGTGAAGCTGTGTTCAGTCAGTGTCAGTGAAGCTGTGTTCAGTGTCAGTGTCAGTGAAGCTGTGTTCAGTGTCCGTGTCAGTGAAGCTGTGTTCAGTGTCCGTGTCAGTGAAGCTGTGTTCAGTGTCCGTGTCAGTGAAGCTGTGTTCAGTGTCCGTGTCAGTGAAGCTGTGTTCGTTGTCAGTGTCAGTGATGCTGTTTTCAGTCAGTGATGCTGTGTTCAGTCAGTGTCAGTGAAGCTGTGTTCGTTGTCAGTGTCAGTGATGCTGCTTTCAGTCAGTGTCAGTGATGCTGCTTTCAGTCAGTGTCAGTGAAGCTGTGTTCAGTCAGTGACAGTGATGCTGTGTTCAGTCAGTGTCAGTGATGCTGTGTTCGGTGTCAGTGTCAGTGATGCTGTGTTCAGTCAGTGTCAGTGAAGCTGTGTTCGGTGTCAGTGTCAGTGATGCTGCGTTCAGTCAGTGTCAGTGATGCTGCGTTCAGTCAGTGACAGTGAAGCTGTGTTCAGTCAGTGACAGTGAAGCTGTGTTCGGTGTCAGTGATGCTGCTTTCAGTCAGTGTCAGTGATGCTGTGTTCGTTCAGTGTCAGTGATGCTGTGTTCGGTGTCAGTGATGCTGTGTTCAGTCAGTGTCTGATGCTGTGTTCAGTCAGTGTCAGTGATGCTGTGTTCAGTCAGTGTCAGTGATGCTGTGTTCGGTGTCAGTGATGCTGCTTTCAGTCAGTGTCAGTGATGCTGTGTTCGGTGTCAGTGTCAGTGATGCTGTGTTCAGTCGGTGTCAGTGAAGCTGTGTTCAATCAGTGTCAGTGATGCTGTGTTCAGTGTCAGTGTCAGTGAAGCTGTGTTCAGTGTCCGTGTCAGTGAAGCTGTGTTCGTTGTCAGTGATGCTGTGTTCAGTCAGTGTCAGTGATGCTGTGTTCAGTCAGTGTCAGTGATGCTGTGTTCAGTCAGTGTCAGTGATGCTGTGTTCGGTGTCAGTGATGCTGTGTTCAGTCAGTGATGCTGCGTCCAGTCAGTGTCAGTGAAGCTGTGTTCGTTGTCAGTGTCAGTGATGCTGCGTCCAGTCAGTGTCAGTAATGCTGTTTTCAGTCAGTGATGCTGTGTTCAGTCAGTGTCAGTGAAGCTGTGTTCGGTGTCAGTGTCAGTGATGCTGCGTTCAGTCAGTGTCAGTGAAGCTGTGTTCAGTCGGTGTCAGTGATGCTGTGTTCAGTCAGTGTCAGTGATGCTGTGTTCGGTGTCAGTGATGCTGCTTTCAGTCAGTGTCAGTGATGCTGTGTTCGGTGTCAGTGTCAGTGATGCTGTGTTCAGTCAGTGTCAGTGAAGCTGTGTTCAGTCATTGTCAGTGAAGCTGTGTTCAGTGTCCGTGTCAGTGAAGCTGTGTTCAGTGTCCGTGTCAGTGAAGCTGTGTTCAGTGTCCGTGTCAGTGAAGCTGTGTTCGTTGTCAGTGTCAGTGATGCTGTTTTCAGTCAGTGATGCTGTGTTCAGTCAGTGTCAGTGATGCTGTGTTCGGTGTCAGTGATGCTGCTTTCAGTCAGTGTCAGTGAAGCTGTGTTCAGTCAGTGACAGTGATGCTGTGTTCAGTCAGTGTCAGTGAAGCTGTGTTCGGTGTCAGTGTCAGTGATGCTGCGTTCAGTCAGTGTCAGTGATGCTGCGTTCAGTCAGTGACAGTGAAGCTGTGTTCAGTCAGTGACAGTGAAGCTGTGTTCGGTGTCAGTGAAGCTGTGTTCAGTCAGTGTCAGTGATGCTGTGTTCGGTGTCAGTGTCAGTGATGCTGTGTTCGGTGTCAGTGTCAGTGATGCTGTGTTCAGTCAGTGTCAGTGAAGCTGTGTTCGGTGTCAGTGATGCTGTGTTCAGTGTCCGTGTCAGTGAAGCTGTGTTCAGTGTCCGTGTCAGTGATGCTGCATTCAGTCAGTGTCAGTGATGCTGCGTTCAGTCAGTGTCAGTGAAGCTGTGTTCGGTGTAAGTGTCAGTGATGCTGTGTTCAGTGTCCGTGTCAGTGAAGCTGTGTTCAGTCAGTGACAGTGATGCTGCGTTCGGTGTCAGTGTCAGTGAAGCTGTGTTCAGTGTCAGTGATGCTGCGTTCAGTCAGTGTCAGTGAAGCTGTGTTCGGTGTCAGTGTCAGTGAAGCTGTGTTCGGTGTCAGTGTCAGTGATGCTGCGTTCAGTCAGTGTCAGTGATGCTGCGTTCAGTCAGTGACAGTGATGCTGCGTCCAGTCAGTGTCATTGATGCTGTGTTCCGTGTCAGTGTCAGTGAAGCTGTGTTCGGTGTAAGTGTCAGTGATGCTGTGTTCAGTCGGTGTCAGTGAAGCTGCGTTCAGTGTCAGTGAAGCTGTGTTCGGTGTCAGTGTCAGTGATGCTGTGTTCAGTCAGTGTCAGTGAAGCTGTGTTCGGTGTAAGTGTCAGTGATGCTGTGTTCAGTGTCCGTGTCAGTGAAGCTGTGTTCAGTGTCCGTGTCAGTGAAGCTGTGTTCAGTCAGTGTCATTGATGCTGTGTTCGGTGTCAGTGTCAGTGAAGCTGTGTTCGGTGTAAGTGTCAGTGATGCTGTGTTCAGTCGGTGTCAGTGATGCTGTGTTCAGTCAGTGATGCTGCGTCCAGTCAGTGTCAGTGAAGCTGTGTTCGTTGTCAGTGTCAGTGATGCTGCGTCCAGTCAGTGATGCTGTGTTCAGTCAGTGTCAGTGAAGCTGTGTTCGGTGTCAGTGTCAGTGATGCTGTGTTCGGTGTCAGTGATGCTGTGTTCAGTCAGTGACAGTGATGGTGCGTTCAGTCAGTGTCAGTGAAGCTGTGTTCATTTAGTGTCAGTGAAGCTGTGTTCGGTGTAAGTGTCAGTGAAGCTGTGTTCGGTGTAAGTGTCAGTGATGCTGTGTTCAGTCAGTGTCAGTGATGCTGTGTTCGGTGTCAGTGATGCTGTGTTCAGTCAGTGTCAGTGATGCTGTGTTCGGTGTCCGTGTCAGTGATGCTGTGTTCGGTGTCAGTGATGCTGTGTTCAGTCAGTGTCAGTGAAGCTGTGTTCGGTGTCCGTGTCAGTGATGCTGTGTTCGGTGTCCGTGTCAGTGATGCTGTGTTCGGTGTCAGTGATGCTGTGTTCAGTCAGTGATAGTGATGCTGTTTTCAGTCAGTGTCAGTGATGGTGTGTTCAGTCAGTGTCAGTGATGGTGTGTTCGGTGTCAGTGATGCTGTGTTCAGTCAGTGTCAGTGATGCTGTGTTCGGTGTCCGTGTCAGTGAAGCTGTGTTCGGTGTCAGTGAAGCTGTGTTCAGTCAGTGTCAGTGATGCTGTGTTCGGTGTCCGTGTCAGTGATGCTGTGTTCGGTGTCAGTGAAGCTGTGTTCAGTGTCAGTGATGCTGTTTTCGGTGTCATTGATGCTGTGTTCGGTGTCAGTGTCAGTGATGCTGCGTTCAGTCAGTGTCAGTGATGCTGTGTTCATTCAGTGTCAGTGATGCTGCGTTCAGTCAGTGACAGTGATGCTGCGTTCAGTCAGTGTCAGTGATGCTGCGTTCAGTCAGTGTCAGTGAAGCTGTGTTCGGTGTCAGTGTCAGTGAAGCTGTGTTCGGTGTCAGTGTCAGTGAAGCTGTGTTCGGTGTCAGTGTCAGTGATGCTGCGTTCAGTCAGTGACAGTGATGCTGCGTTCAGTCAGTGTCAGTGATGCTGCGTTCAGTCAGTGTCAGTGATGCTGCGTTCAGTCAGTGTCAGTGATGCTGCGTTCAGTCAGTGTCAGTGATGCTGCGTTCGGTGTCAGTGTCAGTGAAGCTGTGTTCGGTGTCAGTGTCAGTGAAGCTGTGTTCGGTGTCAGTGTCAGTGAAGCTGTGTTCAGTCAGTGACAGTGATGCTGTGTTCAGTGTCAGTGATGCTGCGTTCAGTCAGTGTCAGTGATGCTGTGTTCGGTGTCAGTGTCAGTGAAGCTTTGTTCGGTGTCAGTGACAGTGATGCTGTGTTCAGTCAGTGTCAGTGATGCTGCGTTCAGTCAGTGACAGTGATGCTGCGTTCAGTCAGTGACAGTGATGCTGTGTTCAGTCAGTGTCAGTGATGCTGCGTTCGGTGTCAGTGTCAGTGAAGCTGTGTTCGGTGTAAGTGTCAGTGAAGCTGTGTTCAGTCGGTGTCAGTGAAGCTGCGTTCAGTGTCAGTGAAGCTGTGTTCAGTCAGTGTCAGTGAAGTTGTGTTCAGTCAGTGTCAGTGATGCTGTGTTCGGTGTCAGTGTCTGATGCTGTGTTCAGTCAGTGTCAGTGAAGCTGTGTTCGGTGTCAGTGATGCTGTGTTCGGTGTCAGTGTCAGTGAAGCTTTGTTCGGTGTCAGTGACAGTGATGCTGTGTTCAGTCAGTGACAGTGATGCTGTGTTCAGTCAGTGTCTGATGCTGTGTTCAGTCAGTGTCTGATGCTGTGTTCAGTCAGTGTCAGTGATGCTGTGTTCGGTGTTAGTGATGCTGTGTTCAGTCAGTGTCAGCGATGCTGTGTTCGGTGTCAGTGATGCTGTGTTCAGTCAGTGTCAGTGAAGCTGTGTTCGGTGTCGGTGAAGCTGTGTTCGGTGTAAGTGTCAGTGAAGCTGTGTTCGGTGTAAGTGTCAGTGATGCTGTGTTCAGTCAGTGTCAGTGATGCTGTGTTCGGTGTCAGTGATGCTGTGTTCAGTCAGTGTCTGATGCTGTGTTCAGTCAGTGTCTGATGCTGTGTTCAGTCAGTGTCAGTGATGCTGTGTTCATTTAGTGTCAGTGATGCTGTGTTCAGTCAGTGTCAGTGATGCTGTGTTCGGTGTCAGTGATGCTGCTTTCAGTCAGTGTCAGTGATGCTGTGTTCGGTGTCAGTGATGCTGTGTTCAGTCAGTGTCTGATGCTGTGTTCAGTCAGTGTCAGTGATGCTGTGTTCAGTCAGTGTCAGTGATGCTGTGTTCGGTGTCAGTGATGCTGCTTTCAGTCAGTGTCAGTGATGCTGTGTTCGGTGTCAGTGTCAGTGATGCTGTGTTCAGTCAGTGTCAGTGAAGCTGTGTTCGGTGTCAGTGAAGCTGTGTTCAATCAGTGTCAGTGATGCTGTGTTCAGTGTCAGTGTCAGTGAAGCTGTGTTCAGTGTCAGTGATGCTGTGTTCAGTCAGTGTCAGCGATGCTGTGTTCGGTGTCAGCGATGCTGTGTTCGGTGTCAGCGATGCTGTGTTCGGTGTCAGTGATGCTGTGTTCAGTCAGTGATGCTGCGTCCAGTCAGTGTCAGTGATGCTGTTTTCAGTCAGTGATGCTGTGTTCAGTCAGTTTTAGTGAAGCTGTGTTCGGTGTCAGTGAAGCTGTGTTCAGTCAGTGTCAGTGAAGCTGTGTTCGGTGTCAGTGTCAGTGATGCTGCTTTCAGTCAGTGTCAGTGAAGCTGTGTTCAGTCAGTGACAGTGATGCTGTGTTCGGTGTCCGTGTCAGTGAAGCTGTGTTCAGTGTCCGTGTCAGTGAAGCTGTGTTCGGTGTCAGTGTCAGTGAAGCTGTGTTCAGTCAGTGTCAGTGAAGCTGTGTTCAGTCAGTGTCAGTGAAGCTGTGTTCAGTGTCCGTGTCAGTGAAGCTGTGTTCGTTGTCAGTGTCAGTGATGCTGTTTTCAGTCAGTGATGCTGTGTTCAGTCAGTGTCAGTTAAGCTGTGTTCGGTGTCAGTGTCAGTGATGCTGTGTTCGGTGTCAGTGTCAGTGATGCTGTGTTCAGTCAGTGTCAGTGAAGCTGTGTTCGGTGTCAGTGAAGCTGTGTTCAGTCAGTGTCAGTGATGCTGTGTTCAGTGTCCGTGTCAGTGAAGCTGTGTTCAGTGTCCGTGTCAGTGAAGCTGTGTTCAGTGTCCGTGTCAGTGATGCTGCATTCAGTCAGTGTCAGTGATGCTGCGTTCAGTCAGTGTCAGTGAAGCTGTGTTCAGTGTCCGTGTCAGTGAAGCTGTGTTCAGTCAGTGACAGTGATGCTGCGTTCGGTGTCAGTGTCAGTGAAGCTGTGTTCAGTGTCAGTGAAGCTGTGTTCGGTGTCAGTGTCAGTGAAGCTGTGTTCGGTGTAAGTGTCAGTGATGCTGTGTTCAGTCGGTGTCAGTGAAGCTGCGTTCAGTGTCAGTGAAGCTGTGTTCGGTGTCAGTATCAGTGATGCTGTGTTCAGTCAGTGTCAGTGAAGCTGTGTTCGGTGTCAGTGTCAGTGATGCTGCGTTCAGTCAGTGTCAGTGATGCTGCGTTCAGTCAGTGACAGTGAAGCTGTGTTCAGTCAGTGACAGTGAAGCTGTGTTCGGTGTCAGTGAAGCTGTGTTCAGTCAGTGTCAGTGATGCTGTGTTCGGTGTCAGTGTCAGTGATGCTGTGTTCGGTGTCAGTGTCAGTGATGCTGTGTTCAGTCAGTGTCAGTGAAGCTGTGTTCGGTGTCAGTGATGCTGTGTTCAGTGTCCGTGTCAGTGAAGCTGTGTTCAGTGTCCGTGTCAGTGATGCTGCATTCAGTCAGTGTCAGTGATGCTGCGTTCAGTCAGTGTCAGTGAAGCTGTGTTCGGTGTAAGTGTCAGTGATGCTGTGTTCAGTGTCCGTGTCAGTGAAGCTGTGTTCAGTCAGTGACAGTGATGCTGCGTTCGGTGTCAGTGTCAGTGAAGCTGTGTTCAGTGTCAGTGATGCTGCGTTCAGTCAGTGTCAGTGAAGCTGTGTTCGGTGTCAGTGTCAGTGAAGCTGTGTTCGGTGTCAGTGTCAGTGATGCTGCGTTCAGTCGGTGTCAGTGAAGCTGCGTTCAGTGTCAGTGAAGCTGTGTTCGGTGTCAGTGTCAGTGATGCTGTGTTCAGTCAGTGTCAGTGAAGCTGTGTTCGGTGTAAGTGTCAGTGATGCTGTGTTCAGTGTCCGTGTCAGTGAAGCTGTGTTCAGTGTCCGTGTCAGTGAAGCTGTGTTCAGTGTCCGTGTCAGTGATGCTGTGTTCGGTGTCAGTGATGCTGTGTTCAGTCAGTGTCAGTGAAGCTGTGTTCGGTGTAAGTGTCAGTGATGCTGTGTTCAGTCAGTGATGCTGCGTCCAGTCAGTGTCAGTGAAGCTGTGTTCGTTGTCAGTGTCAGTGATGCTGCGTCCAGTCAGTGATGCTGTGTTCAGTCAGTGTCAGTGAAGCTGTGTTCGGTGTCAGTGTCAGTGATGCTGTGTTCGGTGTCAGTGATGCTGTGTTCAGTCAGTGACAGTGATGGTGCGTTCAGTCAGTGTCAGTGAAGCTGTGTTCATTTAGTGTCAGTGAAGCTGTGTTCGGTGTAAGTGTCAGTGATGCTGTGTTCGGTGTAAGTGTCAGTGATGCTGTGTTCGGTGTCCGTGTCAGTGATGCTGTGTTCGGTGTCAGTGATGCTGTGTTCAGTCAGTGTCAGTGAAGCTGTGTTCGGTGTCCGTGTCAGTGATGCTGTGTTCGGTGTCCGTGTCAGTGATGCTGTGTTCGGTGTCAGTGATGCTGTGTTCAGTCAGTGATAGTGATGCTGTTTTCAGTCAGTGTCAGTGATGGTGTGTTCAGTCAGTGTCAGTGATGCTGTGTTCGGTGTCAGTGATGCTGTGTTCAGTCAGTGTCAGTGATGCTGTGTTCGGTGTCCGTGTCAGTGATGCTGTGTTCGGTGTCCGTGTCAGTGATGCTGTGTTCGGTGTCCGTGTCAGTGATGCTGTGTTCGGTGTCAGTGAAGCTGTGTTCAGTGTCAGTGATGCTGTGTTCGGTGTCCGTGTCAGTGATGCTGTGTTCGGTGTCAGTGAAGCTGTTTTCGGTGTCATTGATGCTGTGTTCGGTGTCAGTGTCAGTGATGCTGCGTTCAGTCAGTGTCAGTGATGCTGTGTTCATTCAGTGTCAGTGATGCTGCGTTCAGTCAGTGACAGTGATGCTGCGTTCAGTCAGTGTCAGTGATGCTGCGTTCAGTCAGTGTCAGTGATGCTGTGTTCGGTGTCAGTGTCAGTGAAGCTGTGTTCGGTGTCAGTGTCAGTGAAGCTGTGTTCGGTGTCAGTGTCAGTGAAGCTGTGTTCGGTGTCAGTGTCAGTGATGCTGCGTTCAGTCAGTGACAGTGATGCTGCGTTCAGTCAGTGTCAGTGATCCTGCGTTCAGTCAGTGTCAGTGATGCTGCGTTCGGTGTCAGTGTCAGTGAAGCTGTGTTCGGTGTCAGTGTCAGTGATGCTGCGTTCGGTGTCAGTGTCAGTGAAGCTGTGTTCGGTGTCAGTGTCAGTGAAGCTGTGTTCGGTGTCAGTGTCAGTGAAGCTGTGTTCAGTCAGTGACAGTGATGCTGTGTTCAGTGTCAGTGATGCTGCGTTCAGTCAGTGTCAGTGATGCTGTGTTCGGTGTCAGTGTCAGTGAAGCTTTGTTCGGTGTCAGTGACAGTGATGCTGTGTTCAGTCAGTGACAGTGATGCTGCGTTCAGTCAGTGTCAGTGATGCTGCGTTCAGTCAGTGACAGTGATGCTGCGTTCAGTCAGTGACAGTGATGCTGTGTTCAGTCAGTGTCAGTGATGCTGCGTTCGGTGTCAGTGTCAGTGAAGCTGTGTTCGGTGTAAGTGTCAGTGAAGCTGTGTTCAGTCGGTGCCAGTGAAGCTGCGTTCAGTGTCAGTGAAGCTGTGTTCAGTCAGTGTCAGTGAAGTTGTGTTCAGTCAGTGTCAGTGATGCTGTGTTCGGTGTCAGTGATGCTGCTTTCAGTCAGTGTCAGTGATGCTGTGTTCGGTGTCAGTGTCTGATGCTGTGTTCAGTCAGTGTCAGTGAAGCTGTGTTCGGTGTCAGTGAAGCTGTGTTCGGTGTAAGTGTCAGTGATGCTGTGTTCGGTGTCCGTGTCAGTGATGCTGTGTTCAGTGTCCGTGTCAGTGATGCTGTGTTCAGTCAGTGTCTGATGCTGTGTTCAGTCAGTGTCAGTGATGCTGTGTTCGGTGTTAGTGATGCTGTGTTCAGTCAGTGTCAGCGATGCTGTGTTCGGTGTCAGTGATGCTGTGTTCAGTCAGTGTCAGTGAAGCTGTGTTCGGTGTCGGTGAAGCTGTGTTCGGTGTAAGTGTCAGTGAAGCTGTGTTCGGTGTAAGTGTCAGTGATGCTGTGTTCAGTCAGTGTCAGTGATGCTGTGTTCAGTCAGTGTCTGATGCTGTGTTCAGTCAGTGTCTGATGCTGTGTTCAGTCAGTGTCAGTGATGCTGTGTTCATTTAGTGTCAGTGATGCTGTGTTCAGTCAGTGTCAGTGATGCTGTGTTCGGTGTCAGTGATGCTGCTTTCAGTCAGTGTCAGTGATGCTGTGTTCGGTGTCAGTGATGCTGTGTTCAGTCAGTGTCTGATGCTGTGTTCAGTCAGTGTCAGTGATGCTGTGTTCAGTCAGTGTCAGTGATGCTGTGTTCGGTGTCAGTGATGCTGCTTTCAGTCAGTGTCAGTGATGCTGTGTTCGGTGTCAGTGTCAGTGATGCTGTGTTCAGTCAGTGTCAGTGAAGCTGTGTTCAGTCAGTGTCAGTGAAGCTGCGTTCAGTCAGTGTCAGTGAAGCTGTGTTCAGTCAGTGTCAGTGATGCTGCTTTCAGTCAGTGTCAGTGATGCTGTGTTCGGTGTCAGTGTCAGTGATGCTGTGTTCAGTCAGTGTCAGTGAAGCTGTGTTCGGTGTCAGTGAAGCTGTGTTCAATCAGTGTCAGTGATGCTGTGTTCAGTGTCAGTGTCAGTGAAGCTGTGTTCAGTGTCAGTGATGCTGTGTTCAGTCAGTGTCAGCGATGCTGTGTTCGGTGTCAGCGATGCTGTGTTCGGTGTCAGCGATGCTGTGTTCGGTGTCAGCGATGCTGTGTTCAGTCAGTGATGCTGCGTCCAGTCAGTGTCAGTGATGCTGTTTTCAGTCAGTGATGCTGTGTTCAGTCAGTTTTAGTGAAGCTGTGTTCGGTTTCAGTGTCAGTGATGCTGCTTTCAGTCAGTGTCAGTGAAGCTGTGTTCAGTCAGTGACAGTGATGCTGTGTTCGGTGTCAGTGTCAGTGATGCTGTGTTCGGTGTCAGTGTCAGTGAAGCTGTGTTCGGTGTCAGTGTCAGTGATGCTGTGTTCAGTCAGTGTCAGTGAAGCTGTGTTCGGTGTCAGTGAAGCTGTGTTCAGTCAGTGTCAGTGAAGCTGTGTTCGGTGTCAGTGTCAGTGATGCTGCTTTCAGTCAGTGTCAGTGAAGCTGTGTTCAGTCAGTGACAGTGATGCTGTGTTCGGTGTCCGTGTCAGTGAAGCTGTGTTCAGTGTCCGTGTCAGTGAAGCTGTGTTCGGTGTCAGTGTCAGTGAAGCTGTGTTCAGTCAGTGTCAGTGAAGCTGTGTTCAGTCAGTGTCAGTGAAGCTGTGTTCAGTGTCCGTGTCAGTGAAGCTGTGTTCAGTGTCCGTGTCAGTGAAGCTGTGTTCGTTGTCAGTGTCAGTGATGCTGTTTTCAGTCAGTGATGCTGTGTTCAGTCAGTGTCAGTTAAGCTGTGTTCGGTGTCAGTGTCAGTGATGCTGTGTTCGGTGTCAGTGTCAGTGATGCTGTGTTCGGTGTCAGTGTCAGTGATGCTGTGTTCGGTGTCAGTGTCAGTGAAGCTGTGTTCAGTCAGTGTCAGTGATGCTGTGTTCGGTGTCAGTGTCAGTGATGCTGTGTTCGGTGTCAGTGTCAGTGATGCTGTGTTCAGTCAGTGTCAGTGAAGCTGTGTTCGGTGTCAGTGAAGCTGTGTTCAGTCAGTGTCAGTGATGCTGTGTTCAGTGTCCGTGTCAGTGATGCTGCATTCAGTCAGTGTCAGTGATGCTGCGTTCAGTCAGTGTCAGTGAAGCTGTGTTCAGTGTCCGTGTCAGTGAAGCTGTGTTCAGTCAGTGACAGTGATGCTGCGTTCGGTGTCAGTGAAGCTGTGTTCGGTGTCAGTGAAGCTGTGTTCGGTGTCAGTGTCAGTGAAGCTGTGTTCGGTGTAAGTGTCAGTGATGCTGTGTTCAGTCGGTGTCAGTGAAGCTGCGTTCAGTGTCAGTGAAGCTGTGTTCGGTGTCAGTGTCAGTGATGCTGTGTTCAGTCCGTGTCAGTGAAGCTGTGTTCAGTGTCCGTGTCAGTGAAGCTGTGTTCAGTGTCCGTGATGCTGTGTTCAGTCAGTGTCTGATGCTGTGTTCAGTCAGTGTCAGTGATGCTGTGTTCGGTGTCAGTGATGCTGTGTTCAGTCAGTGATTCTGCGTCCAGTCAGTGTCAGTGATGCTGTGTTCAGTCAGTGTCAGTGATGCTGTGTTCAGTCAGTGACAGTGATGGTGCGTTCAGTCAGTGTCAGTGAAGCTGTGTTCATTTAGTGTCAGTGAAGCTGTGTTCGGTGTAAGTGTCAGTGAAGCTGTGTTCGGTGTCCGTGTCAGTGAAGCTGTGTTCGGTGTCAGTGAAGCTGTGTTCAGTCAGTGTCAGTGAAGCTGTGTTCGGTGTCCGTGTCAGTGATGCTGTGTTCGGTGTCAGTGATAGTGATGCTGTGTTCAGTCAGTGTCAGTGATGCTGTGTTCGGTGTCCGTGTCAGTGAAGCTGTGTTCGGTGTCAGTGAAGCTGTGTTCAGTCAGTGTCAGTGATGCTGTGTTCGGTGTCAGTGATAGTGATGCTGTGTTCAGTCAGTGTCAGTGATGCTGCGTCCAGTCAGTGTCAGTGAATCTGTGTTCGTTGTCAGTGTCAGTGATGCTGTGTTCGTTGTCAGTGTCAGTGATGCTGTGTTCGTTGTCAGTGTCAGTGATGCTGTGTTCAGTCAGTGAAGCTGCGTTCAGTGTCAGTGATGCTGTGTTCGGTGTCAGTGTCAGTGAAGCTGCGTTCAGTCAGTGTCAGTGAAGCTGCGTTCAGTCAGTGTCAGTGAAGCTGCGTTCAGTCAGTGACAGTGAAGCTGTGTTCAGTGTCAGTGAAGCTGTGTTCAGTCAGTGACAGTGAAGCTGTGTTCAGTCAGTGACAGTGAAGCTGTGTTCAGTCAGTGTCAGTGATGCCGTGTTCGGTGTCAGTGTCAGTGATGCTGTGTTCAGTCAGCTGTCCGCTTTTACAATGTTGCCAAAGAAAGTGGTCGGAAGTCAGACATGTCCACGCAGAGCGATGGCGGACAGACGTGTCAATGGAAGTTAAAATCTAATAGTTTCCACATTATATTTTGTTTGTTTTTATTTGGGAAAAATTTAAAAAACACTTCTATTCACTCACACGTTAGCTATAGATAAAGGGAGGTGTTACATTTTCTCTATTGCATTTATTTCAGGCTTTATACAATTTATTGTGGAGCTATAGAACACATATACAAATATAGGTATATATATTATATATATATATATATATATATAAACTCAGAAAAAAAAGAAACGTCTTCTCACTTTCAACTGTTTTTATTTTCAGCAGACTTAACATGTGTAAATATTTGTATGAACATAAAAAGATTCAACAACTAAGACATAAACTGAACAAGTTTCACAGACATGTGACTAACAGAGATGGAATAATGTGTCCCTGAACAAAGGGGGGGTCAAAATCAAAAGTAAACATCAGTATCTGGTGTGGCCACCAGCTGCAGTGCATCTCCTCCTCATGGACTGCACCAGATGTGCCAGTTCTTGCTGTGATATGTTACCCCACTCCCGGACATTTCTGGGGGAATGGCGTTAGCCCTCACCCAGAGATCCTGCAGGTAATGTAAGTAAATGGATTATGAACTGGTTGATGTATAGGAAACAGAGGGTGTCGATTAGAGGAGTCACTTCTAACTGGAGTGAGGTTGTTAGTGGAGATCCACAGGGATCAGTACTAGGGCCTGTGCTTTTTCTAATCTATATTAATGATCTGGACTCTGGGATAGTTAGCAAACTTGTCAGATTTGCAGATGATACTGAAATAGGCGGCTCAGCAGATACAATCTAGGCAGCACAGGCTATTCAAAGGGATTTAGATAATATTCAGTTGTGGCCAACACCTGGCAGATGAAATTCAATGTGGACAAGTGCAAGGTATTACATGCAGGTAATAAAAATGTCTATTCCACTATGAGAGGAATAGAACTAGATGAAGTAGAGCATGAGAAAGACCTAGGAGTCTATGTGGACTCCTCACTTTCTCCATCCAAGCAATGTGGGGAAGCAATAAAAAAGGCAAACACAATGCTAGGGTATATTGTCAAACGTGTAGAATTGAGAACAAGGGCAGTGATGTTCAGACTGTACAATGCACGAGTTAGACCTCATCTGGATACTGTGAACAGTTCTGGGCTCCACACTTCAAGAAAGATATCGCTGCTCTAGAGGCAGTTCAGAGGAGAGCAACCAGACTTATTCCAGGTCTGACGGGAATGTCCTACTGAGAGACTGAGGAACTGAACCTTTTCACCCTGGACTACGTGGATTCAAGTCTTCAAAATCATGAAAGGCATCGACCACATCAAACCAGAGGAGCTTTTCCAGATCAGCAGGGACACGCGCACCCGGGACACAAATGGAAAATGGGCTTCAAGGCATTCAAGACGGAAAACAGGAGACACTTCTTCACACAGAGAGGCGTCACAATCTGAACAAACTCCCCAGTGATGTGGCTGAAGAGACAATTTGGGAACATTCAAAAACAGTCTGGATAGGATCCTTGATCACTTAGATAATAATGGACACCAAACGAGCACGATGGGGCGATTGGCCTCCTCTCGATTGGACACTTTCTTATGTTCTAATGTTCTTATGCATTATATTTTGAATTGCTATGTTTTATGTAAATTGAATTTGTAATGTTTGATGCCTTTTACTTAACTATTTTTGCACTTTGTTTTGCACTTATGTTGTAAGTTGCCCTGGATAAGGGCGTCTGCCAAGAAAAATAAATAAATAAATAATAATAATAATAATAATAATAATTATTATTATAATAATAATAGACAGGCCTACAAGCCCTCAGTCCAGCCTCTCTCAGCCGATTGCGGACAGTCTGAGCACTGATGGAGGGATTGTGCGTTCCTGCTGTAACTCGGGCAGTTGTTGTCATCCTGTACTCGTCCCGCAGGTGTGATATTGGGATGTACCGATCCTGTGCAGGTGTTGTTACACGTGGTCTGCCACTGCAAGGACGATCAGCTGTCCTTCCTGTCTCCCTGTAGCGCTGTCTTAGGCGTCTCATAGTACGGACATTGCAGTTTATTGTCCTGGCCACATCTGCAGTCCTCATGCCTCCCTGCAGCATGCCTAAGGCACGTTCATGCAGATGAGCAGGGACCCTGGGCATCTTTCTTTTGGCGTTTTTCCAGAGTCAGTAGAAAGGTCTCTTTAGTGTCCAAAGGTTTTATAACCGTGACCTTAATTGCCCACTGCCTGTAAGCTGTTAGTGTCTTAACCGTTCCACAGGTGCATGTTCATTCATTGTTTATGGTTCATTGAACAAGCATGGAAAACATTGTTTAAACCCTTTACAATAAAGATCTGTAAAGTTATTTGGATTTTTACGAAATTCTCTTTAAAATAGTGTCCTGAAAAAGGGATGTTTATTTTTTTGCTGAGTATATATACACCGACCACTTTTGATAGGTACTGACCACTGCAGACCGGGAACACCCCACAAGAGCTGCAGTTTTGGAGATGCTCTGACCCAGTCGTCTAGCCATCACAATTTGGCCCTTGTCAAAGTCGCTCAGATCCTAGATTATCAGTGTTATTCACTTCACCTGTCAGTGGTCATAATGTTATGGCTGATCGGTGTGTGTGTGTGTGTGTGTGTGTATACACACACACACACACACCTAAAGGATTATTAGGAACACCTGTTCAATTTCTCATTAATGCAATTATCTAACCAACCAATCACATGGCAGTTGCTTCAATGCATTTAGGGGTGTGGTCCTGGTCAAGACAATCTCCTGAACTCCAAACTGAATGTCTGAATGGGAAAGAAAGGTAATTTAAGCAATTTTGAGCGTGGCATGGTTGTTGGTGCCAGACGGGCCGGTCTGAGTATTTCACAATCTGCTCAGTTACTGGGATTTTCACGCACAACCATTTCTAGGGTTTACAAAGAATGGTGTGAAAAGGGAAAAACATCCAGTATGCGGCAGTCCTGTGGGCGAAAATGCCTTGTTGATGCTAGAGGTCAGAGGAGAATGGGCCGACTGATTCAAGCTGATAGAAGAGCAACTTTGACTGAAATAACCACTCGTTACAACCGAGGTATGCAGCCACAACACGTACAACCTTGAGGCGGATGGGCCAGCAGAAGACCCCACCGGGTACCACTCATCTCCACTACAAATAGGAAAAAGAGGCTACAATTTGCACAAGCTCACCAAAATTGGACAGTTGAAGACTGGAAAAATGTTGCCTGGTCTGATGAGTCTCGATTTCTGTTGAGACATTCAGATGGTAGAGTCAGAATTTGGCGTAAACAGAATGAGAACATGGATCCTCTGATGGCTACTTCCAGCAGGATAATGCACCATGTCACAAAGGTCGAATCATTTCAAATTGGTTTCTTGAACATGACAATGAGTTCACTGCACTAAACTGGCCCCCACAGTCACCAGATCTCAACCCAATAGAGCATCTTTGGGATGTGGTGGAACGGGAGCTTCGTGCCCTGGATCCCACAAATCTCCATCAACTGCAAGATGCTATCCTATCAATATGGGCCAACATTTCTAAAGAATGCTTTCAGCACCTTGTTGAATCAATGCCACGTAGAATTAAGGCAGTTCTGAAGGCGAAAGGGGGTCAAACACAGTATTAGTATGGTGTTCCTAATAATCCTTTAGGTGAGTGTATAGCAGAGAACTTTATGCAGTAAGCCACCAGGACTACATACTGCCCTCATCTAAAATATTGTACATCAACATCACACTGCCCTCTACAGCACTAAAAGAGCAGGTACAATAGTGATACACTGATGCTGCACCAGGATTTCAGCACAGGTCCTGTCAGCTTCCAGGCAAGCACTGAACGCAATGAGCCACAAAGCTTCTCCTGTTACTGTCTCACACATCTGGTGTGTCAGCCTCACACTGTCCCCTCTGGCACAACAATTGAAGAAAAACATTTGATTTTCAGAAGACAGGGGCTCCTCCAAGATTTGGACTCAGGATTTGCTGGTTTTGAGACTTGCCACCTACTTGGTGAGGCACAACGAACCTCACAAACATATGTTTGAAAATCTGCTATAAGATCCTCACTCTGCCCTCTCTGGTACTAAAGCAGCAGAAAGTATGATCCGATTTACAGAGAGGTGCTGCACCAGGATTTGAATGGATGCCGTGCTCACTTTTAAGCCACAAAGTACTCAGCTGTGGTTTATTCAAAGATCTGGTCTATCAACCTTGCACTGCCCCTCCTGCTACTAGAACAATACACAACGTATGTATTTTCACAAGACAGGAGCTCTACCAGGCTTTGAAACCTGGCTCTGCCAACCTGAAGGTCGTGGTGAGCCACAAATCTGGCATGTCCACCTCACACTGCCCCCTCGGACACCAAAACAACACACTAACAGCACAACAATAACAGTTTCACCCAAGGTTTGAGCCCACAACCGGCCAGCTTTAAGGCCAGTGACCACAGCTGTGAGCTACCAGGGACTAAAACCTTTTGCCCTCCATGATCCTGTCCATCAGCTTCACTCTGCCCCCTTCTGGGCCTAAATGAGCACCAGCGAGATCCATACAGGAGACTCCACTGAACAGAGCTCCACACCCAAGACTGGAAGCCACGACGTTATGAACATATCTCCACGAGAGCGGTCACCATGGGCTCAGCTTTGAAATAAGGAAGGTTCTGGTATATCAGCCTCATGCTGCCCCCCAGGCACTAAACCACAGCGCCACAGAAACACAAGCAACAGGATTTCAACAGACAGAGCATCACCCAGGACTTAGCATCAAACACGTGAGTGACCTTGGACCGGTGGTTTAGGTGCTCAACGATCTTGACCATCAACCTCATGCTGCTGCTCTGGGTCTTAAACAGCACTAGCACTACGGGAATAACACATGATAGCCCCTCACACAGGACGCCCACAGAGTTCAGCAGCTGACTGTCCAGGAAGGAGCTGAGGCAAGGATCTGTACCTGCTAAACCACCACTCTGTACCCTGAGTCTCACCAGTCCTGCTTTAACACCCTGACACAAAGACAACACTATCGATCCAGATTCGACATCATTGTGGGACAAAGGGAACAGAACCGGCTTGAACCCAGACCCCGCTTTGCAGGAAAACTAGCCCTTTGTACAGAGTGACAGAGAGGACTCCCTCCCTCAATGATCTGCTCTGTCAGCGTCCCCCACAGTCACCAGATCAAAACCCAATAGAGCATCTTTGGGATGTGGTGGAACGGGAGCTTCGTGCCCTGAATGTGCATCCCACAAATCTCCATCAACTGCAAGATGCTATCCTATCAATATGGGCCAACATTTCTAAAGAATGCTTTCAGCACCTTGTTGAATCAATGCCACGTAGAATTAAGGCAGTTCTGAAGGCGAAAGGGGGTCAAACACAGTATTAGTATGGTGTTCCTAATAATCCTTTAGGTGAGTGTGTGTGTGTGTGTATATGTATATATATATATATATATATATATATATATATATATATATATATATATATATATATATATATATATATATATATATATAGTGGTTAAAGTGCACAACTGTTAGTCTGGTACGAATTATGATGTATGGATGATGTTTTTTAGGTATATATTACAAATATATTTAATTTCATGGAGTTTAAACGGTTTTAGAGTGTGGAGGACTATCCATATAAGAATAAATACACAGAGAAAATAATTGATTACATTTTCATTAATTTGTTATTAATGTTATTAATTTTTATTTCAATTTTTGTGTTCCGTTACCATCATTTTAGTTTTTGTGCAGCCCCTTGAACCTTGTGGTACGAAAGGCGCTCTATAAAGATCATTATTATTATTATAAATGCATGGAAATTGACCTATCTATTTATTTCAACATTTATTTATTCATTATTTTTAACACATATACATTTATTTCCCATTTGTCTTTTTGCTATTTACATTGCTCAGTGCGCTTTAAAATTTCATATGCAATCCTCTTCGAAAGACTAGTAGTAATGTTCCCCTCAAGCAACATACGCAATAGCACATTTGCACACGAAACAGCAGAACAGCAATAGCACAAGAAAAGAATGGAAAAAAAAAAAACTCCGGACAAACACTGTAGCCACGCCACCTCACCTTCTTGCTGGCATGTCCATGAACTAAACAGTCCGTCTGGAAAAAAGCTCCCCAGTTCCCATCTCCACTTACTTCTTAGTTCCCCCCCTATTCCTTTACCCCCTCCTTTTTATAGGGAAACCCTAGAGGACAATAGCAGCATAGCAGGTACAGTTGTTTGTTAAAGGAAAAAGGATTCTGTCTCTACTCCAGACTGTCTCTTGTATTTCTTTTTCTTTTTCAATGTGACAAGACATTGAACTCTGTCAATCAGAGCTAGTGGGCGGTAGCCAGTGCGCTTATTGACTAATCCAATGCACATAATCATCTTCATAATCATCTTCATGTTCATAATCATCTTCATCTTCATAATCATCTTCATGTTCATAATCACGTTCATCTTAATTTTGGCACTGATCACCCTCCATAGAAAACTACCATGCCCAGAATGCATCACTCTGGCGGCGTGTTTACGTGGCTGCGTTCACGTCATGCAGACTTCAGTCAATGGTCACGGTCATGCTGCGCAGATTTCCGCAGTTCTGTGGTGGGTCTGCGTTGCTCCACCAATGGGATCGGTGGGATTCTGTAGATCTGTGCAGGACTGCGGACATCTGCGGAAGCTCTATGTTGTTTGGGAAATCAAAAAATCCCAAATGTGTCTGCTTTTGTGTACTATCTGTAGACTGTGGTATGACAGCAGCTCTTACTGTTCATCTCTGATGGATCCTAGTAAACACAGACGGCGGAAGTAATGATCCCCTGCTTCTCGAACTTCTGGTTTTGTGAACACTGAAACATATAAAGAGCTGGTTGCAGTTTGGTGTAGAACTGTTGTAGACCTACAGTAGCGAAACTGTGGAAGACACAATCAGTGTACAAACACGCTTGCTTTGTTTGGAAGCTACTATGAGAAAGTTCAAAACGCGAAAATCTTTGATCATCGAATCAACCGATTATACGATTTGATCGCAGTCTGGTCCTATAATCGCGATTATACGATCATCGCAACAGCTGTACTAGTGGGCAGACTGCACTCTGACACAGAGCTCCTACATGCTCTCAGTTATTTAGAGCTCTACAGTATTAGAGATTAAATATTTAAAGAATATTTGTATTCCATTCGACTGTCCATATACGAGCGCCAGTCTGTGCTCTTACTGTCTGACCCCAGTTTATTTGCTGACTGGACACTTTATTAGCATTTCTGAATGATGTTCTGATATAATTACTGGTGTAGGAATTGCATTAACTGTGAGTTTTCAGAGCTGCTGTTCTCCTGTGTCGTCTCTCCCCCAGGAGCTGTAGAGGCCGGCGCTCTCCCTGACTCTGGGGAAAGGGCTCCCACTGAGCAGCAACACTGGGAGCAGGAGTGGGGCTCCAGTCTGAGGCAGGACACAGAGCCCACAGCTATTGAAGACACCCAGGGGCTGAGTGAGCAGCCCAGGAGCAGACAGAGTGAGGAGCAGCTGAGGGGACAGGAGTCTGGCCACATGGAAGAGCCACATACTGAGGGGTCGACACAGGGACTCGGGGCACTGGCATCTGACACTGCAGGGTCAAAGGTCATGCCAAAGTTCATAAAGCACGATCCTGAGCTGGACTGCACCCACACTGCAGATCTCTGCAGGACCCAGTCTCTGGGATCTGAGTGTGGACCCAGTGCAGCTGGTGCTGAGCCGGGCTCTACCAGAACACACTGTGGACCCAGTCTGCTGTCTGATCACATAAAAACAGAGGACGACACACTGGAGTGTGTTTACACACTGGAGCCGAGAACACAGACTCCCTTCAGAGATGCACTCAGTCATCTGAAAATTGACAATATTACAGACAGTGCCTGGGACCTGTGGCCTGAGCTCCCTGTAGCTGGACAGTGTGACCCAGAGTCTGCTGCCTTGAGGATGGGGCTCAGTGGGGGGAGGGACAGTGCAGTGAGTGGCGAAAGCCCATCATCACAGCGCAGACAGCTGCGTCCCAGACCCCCTACACCACCTCGATCCTCCAGCTCCCCCTCCTCACCACTGCAGCATGGAAAACAGCGTCCCCATCGCCAGCCCCAGAGTAGGAAGAGCCTCACAGGAGCATCAGAGCTGATTAAGCAGCTCAGCACGTTCTGCTGTGACCAGTGTGAGAAGAGCTTCTC
Source organism: Amia ocellicauda (assembly GCF_036373705.1). Classification (NCBI taxonomy): domain Eukaryota; kingdom Metazoa; phylum Chordata; class Actinopteri; order Amiiformes; family Amiidae; genus Amia; species Amia ocellicauda. Next base: position 226,828 of record NC_089854.1, on the reverse strand, counting down.
TGATGCATCTAGCCTCAAGAAACACCAGCGCGTTCACACAGGAGTGAGAACGTACTCCTGTGACCAGTGTGGGAAGAGCTTCTCTCGGGCAGAACACCTCAACACACACCAGCGCACTCACACAGGAGAGAAACAGTTCCACTGTGCCCAGTGTGGGAAAAGCTTCTCTCAAGTAGGTAGCTTGTACAGACACCAGCGCATTCACAGAGGAGAGAGACTGTATTGCTGTACCCAGTGTGAGAAGAGCTTCTCTGATTTATCTAACCTCAGAAAACACCAGCGCATTCACATAGGAGAGAGACCGTACAGCTGTACCCAGTGTGGGAAGAGCTTCATACGGGCACATCATCTCATTGCACACCAGCGCATTCACACAGGAGAGAAACCATTCAGTTGTGCTAAATGTGGGAAGTGCTTTGCTCAGGTAGGTAGCCTCATCGCACACAGGCGCTCTCACACAGGAGAGAGACCCTTCTGCTGTCTTCTGTGTGGGAAAAGCTTTTTCAGTGCATCTAATGTCAAAGCACACCAGCGTCTTCACACAGGAGAGAAACCGTACAGCTGTGAGCAGTGTGGGAAGAGGTTCTCTCGTGCTGCACATCTTAGTGCACACCAGCACATTCACACAGCCGAGAGACTGCACTGCTGTGCCCAGTGTGGGAAGGGCTTCGCCAGTGCATCTAGGCTGAACACACACCAACGCATTCACACAGGAGAGAGACCTCACAGCTGTTCCAATTGTGGGAAGGGCTTCCCCAATGCGTCTAAGCTCAACACACACCAGCGTGTTCACACCGGAGAGAGACCTCACAGCTGTGCCCAGTGTGGGAAGAGCTTCTATCAGGCAGCACACCTCAGCAAACACCAGCGTGTTCACACAGGAGAGAAACCATACAGCTGTGCCCAATGTGGGAAGGGCTTCAATGAGCCATTTCATCTTAAGAGACACCAGCGCACTCACACAGGAGAGAAACCGTTCCTATGTACCCTTTGTGGGAAGAGCTTCTGTCAGGCAGAACATCTGAACACTCACCAGCGCACTCACACAGGAGAGAGGCCATACTGCTGTGTCCAGTGTGGGAAGAGCTTCGCTCATGATAGTACTCTCAACAGACACCAGCGCATTCACTCGGGAGAGAGACCATATGGCTGTCCCCAGTGTGGGAAGAGCTTCTATGTTGTATCTCATCTCAATAGACACCAGCGCACTCACACACAGACCGTAACACCCAGTTTGGGAAGAGCTTCAGCAAAAACATGAGTCTTACAGTCTTGGGTGGGCATTATTGTTAATGTTGTTATTGTAATTGATATTATTAAAGTTTTTAAAAATTATCAAAGTTTCAAACAGCTGACTTCCTAATACCACACTGATGTGTACGGCACTCATTTGCACCAGATGTGAAAATTAACAGTGGATCTGTAATCTTCTAAAATGTTGTATAGCCCCGCAATCAATGTAATTATAAAAACAAAAAGCAAGCCTGGCATGTCAACCGAGATAATAACTCATAATAAATGGCCCTCTCTTGCACTTGTTAGACTCCTTTGTTGTAGGTGTGCTGTGCATGTGGGAGAACAGTTTGACCACACAGCGAGTCCTCACTTCAGAGGAACGGTGGCTGGTCTTGTGCAATTCCACTGCGGACATGTCATTCCCAGTCACACACAGGTCCCCACTGCCCGGCTCTGATGCCGATGACATCTCAGCTGTGCTTCTATCTTATTGATGTTAGAATTTCAGCAACAAATTCCCATTTCTCGTGAAGTTGGGCAGCACAGTTGACAGGACAGGATTATAAAATACCAGCTTGATATCTGTATATATATAAAATGTCTGTTTAAAGCATTGGGTGTGTAAAGCGCTACATTGCATGACTCACGTCTCTTTTCCTCATTGAGGAGCTCTATAATGGAGGCAGCCTGCTGGTCAGAGAGGGGTTGGCATGTGCGGCTTACTTACTAAATACAAGAGTCTGCAAACCTGCTTTTACGGCTTTCTTTTTTTACAGCCATGGCAAAATCAACACCACATACTGGGTCAATTGCAATGAACTCACAGTTAGTACGAAGCTCTGTACCGAGTTGTGTATCGCGTGATCATCCCCAGCTGCGGATTACAGTTGCAACGAAAAAACAGGCGGATTGTTGCAGTGAGACTACTTTTTTCTCAAGACAAATTAAACCACGCCACCTCTTAATATTCCCTGGGGCTAGAGGAACCAATATTTTGATCACACTCCTATGGTCAGTCCTAACCAAAGACTTTGCTCCCCGCTCAGACCCTGTTCAATTGAATGACTCAAAGAGACAGGTAGTACGATATAAAAAGTATACAAAATATTTTATTAACAAAGACAAGTGCAATGGACTCAGTGACCAGGCGATGGCAGTACTGCACACATCCCAGGAGAGAGAGGTGTTGTCCCCTATTAAAATGATACCCGAAGAGAAAGGAATGATTACAGAAAATCGCCCCTGCATCAGTAACACTCCCCCACAACAAAACCCCAAGGAAAATGCAACCAAATACAAAGGATAAAAAAGGAAACAAAACACACTGATCAAATGAACAATGAAGTTAACACACCAAATTAATTTACCTGCAAAAGTGACTCGGATAATGCAGGCGTAACACCCAGCTCCTCGTCTGCGTTGTCTCTAAGTGCTGGTGTAACAGCGCCGCAACGCCACAGATAACAGCTCAACCAGGAGCACCATCACACAGACACAGAAAATAAAAAGCAACAGTTTCCCAAACGCACTAACAATACCTCGACCGCCTCCAAAATACTTAGTGCCACTAGCTTGGGAAACCATTACTTTAAAATAAACTATAGCAATACATTAAGAAATAAATTCCATACAAAACCAAATATAACAGAAATGGTGGTTGATACTAAAACCTACAAAGTAATACAAAAACAATTAGTATCAACCACAATTAAAACAAACCACACCAAAAGAAACAGTATTACCTCCAAGGCAGACGCAGCTATTTATGGCCACAACAGTCCACGTCAACCCTGCTTGTCCTAAAAACAGAAAACCCCATAAAACAGCCGATCCCACTAAACAATCCCACTGGGAAGGGGACAGAAGCAGCTTACCAGAAGAGCAGTGATAGTCACAGTAACGTCCACACACGGACCCAGAAGAAACAAACTCACCTGCCCTGAAGCACAGGGCTTTATTCAGTCTGGAGTAATTAAGCCTCATCGACCCCCAATCACCCACCGGTGCGATGGATCAGTCACACCCACTACAGGAGCGGAGCTGAGTCCAGCTGATCCCCAGCCTTAGTGCCGAACTGAGGATCGGGTCTGTTCTGCTCCTGAGCTGGCAGTGGAGTCAGTGAAGAGGCCGGGCCTCAGCTCTACTAGCACACTTGAGCAGAGCGCCGCTGCGGACGTGCTGTGGCAATGCTCATCCAGTTAAAGCTAGGATGTGCAATCTTTTCCAGAAACATTTTTTGTTATACTGGTTGAAAGTCTCTTCACATCTTGATAGCAATCAATACTTTAAGTGGTCTAAATGTAATACAGTGCATCCGGAAAGTATTCACAGCTCTTCACTTTTTCCACATTTTGTTATGTTACAGCCTTATTCCAAAATTGATTAAATTAATTATTTTCCTCAAAATTCTACAAACAATACCCCATAATGACAACGATTTGTTTGAAATCTTTGCAAATTTATTAAAAATAAAAAACAAAAAAGCACATGTACATAAGTATTCACAGCCTTTGCTCAATACTTTGTTGAAGCACCCAATTCCAGCCTCAAGTCTTGTTGAGTATGATGCTACAAGCTTTTTGGGCAGTTTCTCCCATTCTTCTTTGCAGGACCTCTCAAGCTCCATCAGGTTGGAGGCGGAGCGTCGGTGCACAGACATTTTCAGATCTCTCCAGAGATGTTCAATCGGGTTCAAGTTAGACTTGGAAGCCACAGTGCTGGCGTGTGACTATGATGTTGTAGGAGTGACAGAAACATGGCTTACAGAAAATGATGGGGATGAATACAAGTTGGAAGGATACACACAGTTTAGGAGAGACAGGCAAAATCGAAGAGGGGGTGGGGTAGCATTATATGTGAAAAATGACATTGAGGCAGAAGAACTTGTATTAGATCCCAGTAACGGAACAGAATCTTTGTGGGTGAAACTTTTGAACAAGAGATCTGGAGGATTAGCGGTAGGAATGTGTTACAGGCCACCAAACTCAGATATTCAGAAAGATGCTGCATTGTACAGTGTAATCAGGACTGCATGTAGCAAGGATGTGGCTGTTATAATGGGGGATTTCAATTTCCCAAACATAGACTGGGAAAGCCCAGTGGGGACGACAGAAGCAGAAATAGAAATGGTTGAGATGGTAAATGACTGCTTTCTAACTCAATTTGTCAGGGAACCAACCAGAGAGAGTGTATGTATTGACTTGATCTTTTCAAATGACCAAGATAGAGTCAGGGGGACAGTAGTTAGAGAACCAATGGCAAATTGTGATCACAATATGGTTAGCTTTGAGGCATTCTTTCAAAAAACAAGGTCCAAGTCTAAAACAATGGTCTACAATTTTAGAAGAGCAAACCTTGAAGGTATGATATGGCACTTAGAAGATGTGGACTGTAGCACACTGGTTACAGAGTCAGTTGAAAATGGATGGGTATATTTTAAGAATATACTACTTGAGGCTCAGGAGCAATTTGTACCAAAACTTAGCAAATTGAGGAACAAAAAACACTGGCCAAAATGGTTTAATAGAGGTATGCAAACAAATATCAAGAGAAAGAAAATGTTGTATAGCGCATACAAAAGGGACAGAAACTAAAAAAAATACATAGAATATGTTGAGCTGCAAAGAGATATTAAGAAAGGGATCAGGAAAGCAAAGAGGGAAATAGAAAGAAACATAGCTCTTGGAGCTAAAACCAATGCAAAGAGCTTTTTTCAATATTACAACAGCAAGAGGACAATAAAGGAGGAAGTGAAACAGATAAAGAGCAAAAATTGAGGAATCTTGGAAAACGAACAAGATGTGGCAAATGTTCTAAATGAGTATTTCACAGAGGTTTTTACAAAAGAAAAAACAGATGACATGCCACAGGTTGACAATCAGTCCAGTCAAACCCTAAGAGAGATCAGGATAAATGAGGAGGAGGTACTAAAGGGACTAGCGGAATTAAAAACAAACAAATCACCTGGGCTAGATGGGATATTTCCAACAGTAATTACAGAAATTAGGGAAATTATTTATTATTTGTTAGTGGAGTTCCACAGGGATCAGTACTAGGGCCTTTGCTTTTCTAATCTATATTAATGATCTGGACTCTGGGATAGTTAGCAAACTTGTAAAATTTTCAGATGATACTAAAATAGGTGGCTCAGCAGATACAATCTTGGCAGCACAGGCTATTCAAAGGGACTTAGATAATATTCAGTTGTGGGCCGACACCTGGCAAATGAAATTCAATTTGGACAAGCGCAAGGTAATACATGCAGGTAACAAAAATGTCCACTATAATTACACTATGGGAGGTACAGATCTAGATGAAGTAACGCATGAGAAAGACCTAGGAGTCTACGTGGACTCCTCACTTTCTCCATCCAAGCAATGTGGGGAAGCAATAAAAAAGGCAAACAATGCTAGGGTATATTGTCAAAAGTGTAGAATTGAGAACAAGGGCAGTGATGTTCAGACTGTACAATGCACTAGTTAGACCTCATCTGGATACTGTGGACAGTTCTGGGCTCCACACTTCAAGAAAGATATCGCTGCTCTAGAGGCAGTTCAGAGGAGAGCAACCAGACTTATTCCAGGTCTGAAGGGAATGTCCTACTGAGAGACTGAGGAACTGAACCTTTTCACCCTGGAACAGAGGAGACTACATGGGGACTTGATCCAAGTCTTCAAAATCATGAAAGGCATCGATCACATCAAACCAGTGGAGCTTTTCCAGATCAGCAGGGACACACGCACCTGGGGACACAAATGGAAATTGGACTTAAAGGCATTCAAGACAGAAAAAGGAGACACTTCTTCACACAGAGAGTAGTCACAATCTGGAATAAACTACCCAGCAATGTGGTAGAAGCTGAAAGTTTGGGAAAAATTTTAAAATAGACTGGAAAGGGTCCTTGGATCCAGTCTGGGCTCTGGCTGGGCCACTCAAGGACATTCACAGAGTTGTCCTGTAGCCACTCCTTTGTTATCTTGGCTGTGTGCTTAGGGTCGTTGTCCTGTTGGAAGATAAACCTTCACCCCAGTCTGAGGTCCAGAGAGCGCTCTGGAGCAGGTTTTCATCAAGGATATCTCTGTACATTGTTGCATTCATCTTTCCCTCGATCCTGATTAGTCTCCCAGTTCCTGCCGCTGAAAAACATCCCCACAGCATGATGCTGCCACCACCATGCTTCACTGTAGGGATGGTATTGGCCAGGTGATGAGCCATTCAGGCCAAAGAGTTGTTTCATCAGACCAGAGAATTTTGTTTCTCATGGTCCGAGAGTCCTTCAGGTGCCTTTTGGCAAACTCCAGGCGGGCTGTCATGTGCCTTTTACTGAGGTGTGGCTTCCGTGTGGCCACTCTACCATACAGGCCTGATTGGTGGAGTGCTGCAGAGATAGTTGTTCTTCTGGAAGGTTCTCCTCTCTCCACAGAGACACGCTGGAGCTCTGTCAGAGTGACCATTGGATTCTTGGTCACCTCCCTGACTAAGGTCCTTCTCCCCCGATCGCTCAGTTTGGCCAGGCGGCCAGCTCTAGGAAGAGTCCTGGTGCTTCCAAACTGAATTTACCACAGGTGGACTCCAATCAAGTTGTAGAAACATCTCAAGGATGATCAGTGGAAACAGGATGCACCTGAGCTCAATTTTGAGTGTCATGGCAAAGGCTGTGAATACTTATGTACATGTGCTTTTTTTGTTTTTTATTTTTAATAAATTTGCAAAGATTTCAAACTAACTTCTTTCATGTTGTCATTATGGGGTATTGTTTGTAGAATTTTGAGGAAAATAATTAATTTAATCCATTTTGGAATAAGGCTGTAACATAACAAAATGTGGGAAAAAGTGAAGCGCTGTGAATACTTTCCGGATGCACTGTATATATATATCTTCTGTGGAAGGGACAGGACTAAAAAAGGATCGACCAATCAATGCATTTGGTCCGAATGTAATGATAGGATGTCCTTCCTGTCTGTCAATCTATAATTGCATACCACCGCGCAACTTGTTTGCTCAGACAATCACATGTCATCAGCGCGGGAACCTTGACACTGTGTAGAGCGAGTGCAGCTCCTTCTGTTCCTCCTGAAGCTCCAGTGACAGCAAACAAGAACAGAATGACAGAGTTAGAAACTAATACAATGAAAAACATCTGGATCAAGAGTGTGCTAAAAGGAGAATTAACACTGGCATTACTTTTCTATGCTGGAGGCAGCTGTGGGACTCAAAGCGTCTGAAAAATGACGCCATGGTTGCTGTTTTCTTTTGGACAGGTAATTACATTTGTTTTTGATATATTTTGTTAATGTAATTAAGTATTTATCTCATGTGTGATAGAGGAGGCATGGCTCTGGAGACACCTCTTAAGGAGGGCGGGCTCTATTCTTTCAAAGCGAGCTTGCTAACGGCTAGCCTCTCTGGATTACACACCCTAGCTTTAAGGTTGTGTTCATTATAACCTGCACTAGGGAAACTTTTACCTCTCATGGCCACATGGTGCCATCTTCAATGTTAATGACGGCATTGTCCTGCACTTGTGTCTGCAGGGCGCCAGTTCATTGCCGCGCACACGGCTGTGGTCATCTGGGTCCTTCTGCGGGGCGTCCCTGCCTCTGTGTCCGCGCTTGTGCTCATGTACCACACCGCTGCGCTGTATGATCCTGCTGTAGAAGCACATGCATCTGAACATGGGCGCTTACCGCGCAGCTCCACTGCCCTCCCGTCTCCTCAGCTCCTCACGGGCGGCTCCGGGGACACACAGCCGCCTGCCCCGCCGCCAGGAGGGATTCCAACACCACGGCTGTGTTAGAAACCGCACGCCGGCTGTGTGACTGAGCTGCGCAGTGCGCAGGATGGGAGGACCGACACGCACACGTTCCTGAAAGACCTGACCTGACCTGACCTGAAAGACCAAATTTAAATACAATAAATTACATATCAGCTCTGCATAAATATTCAAATGTATATGAATATGTATATATATTTCCTTGAATAGAATATGTAAAATGTTGTTGTATAGTTCTGTCTGTTTGTCTCTCTCCCCCTGCACACCCACTTTTCTGGTTCCACGTGTAAAACACATTGAACCACTCTCTCCCCCACAGTCCTTTGCACATCCCAGAATGCTTTGCGGAGGAAATGTTGACGTCACCCCCGGTGATTGGTAATCCTACACTCCAAAGGAGGAAGAGGAAGTAGAGAAGCGAGGGATTAGCCAATCCACATGCACATCCGGGACACTACCCTCTGCTGATTGGACATTATTCACCTTTTGTTTACTACTGTATAAAATGTAAAACCCGGAAGAGAAAGCTGTTTGAACACGAGTTCACTCTGGTTTTCTTCTGGGCCGGCCTGATTAAAAGACTTCTTTACCATTTGCAACACAACTCCTGCACTGTGGTTTTCATCAATTTAAGAGAGTTTCTTCAGTTCCTAAATCTGCGCACATTTCGTGGCTCAAGTGTCCAAATCCGTGGTCTGCGTGAACCCAGACGGAAATGACGTTGTAATGAATTTGATCAGTGTGTGAGTATTTAAGTGTCCCAACAATGAGTAGGAATAAAGATTTATACCAATGAAAGATTATTAAAGGGTCGTAAAGCTACTTAATCTGATATGAACTGTTAAACTGGCTGTTGAACTGCATTTCTTTCCCTATGTGTCTGTGTGAGCAAGGTCACTGTCTCACTGTCTTACTGTGCTATAGTTCAACCCTGATACCTAGAAGAACAGAGTCTGATAAGAACCAGTTTTCACCAGCAATTTGGGCTTGATACATCATACAAACCCCCTCTCTCAGCCGGTTTTATTAAGAGGAAAATATCCACAAAGAAGTTTGCTTCAACAATTGGCGTCACGGACAGGATGTTTCTGGAGGAAAGGAATCCTGAATCCTGAATACTGCTTAACCATGGGTGAGTACATTCCATTTACCACCTCAATATATTAGAAAGCAGTATTTAGGAGAGTCCCGTAAGACTCCCCAGACTGCTATATAAAACGAAACGAGAAATGAGAAATTCTGTATACGGCTGTTGTAGAGTGTTTTATGAGTGATAGAAACGATATTCAATCTGTCCCCAGGGAGTTTTTGGACTGTGTCGCTGCAGAACTGCAGCCCCGGTGTGGTGTCCGTGAACTGTGTCATTGCACAAGTGTAATCCCGGTTCAGGAGTTTATGAACTGTGTCGCTGCAGACGTGCAGTCCCTATTCAGTCTGTTGTATCAGAAAATCAGAAAGTTGAGGAAAACATTTTTTTTAGAGACGAGACTGGTCCCACGAGACTGGTCCCCCCAAGTTAAAATGGACTGGTTAAAAAAAAAGGAAAAATCAAATAATAAATAAGAGTAGTTTGAGACACTGCAGGTCAACAAAACATGCCCAACAAAACTAGTATCCAAATGTACTTATAAAGTAGTATGTGTTTATTTGTGTGTTTGTAAGTGTGCACAAAATTTGCACAAGGTAAATGTATTTTGTATTTGTTTGTATTGCATGGTACAGTATAAGAGAGAGAGAGAGAATCTGTGGAAACAGCAATTACTTAGTGAAGGTTTCTTAGATATGGGATAAAGCAATAACCAAGTGCTTCGGGAAATTATAATGCTGTAGTTTAACTTTGCCAGTCATTTCCATGATGAAGAGTTTGATGTCCCCAGTCATAAAACACAATCCCTAAATACACTGAGTAGGTAAGAGATGAACTATTGATCAGTTCAATCTGGCTTCGGTAACACATACCAGTGTAGATTGGACTTCAATAGGAGGAAGCTGAAACAATGAAGTCTGCACAGGCGGACACAGTCTTAGTGCTCACACAAACTCTTGGTTAGGGAGTTGATTGGCTGTGCACATTTCATGAGACTTACTTTCTTGAAGTACTTGGGAATCATTAGATATAATATAACGGTATGATATATGTATTACATATATCGATACATAACTCAGACAACTGTTTAGCAAGGAATAGAGAAGGTTTGAAGGTTTGAGGATGTTGCAGAAAGCTGAGGAGGCTTGGGAAGCTGAAGAGAGCATTTGTTTTGTGGGAAATGAGAGAAGATGAAGAATTAATTCACAGGTGTGTAAAAGTACATACAGAAAAGAAATAAGGTAAAATAATAGATAACTAAACGTTAAACTCATGAAGCTCTAGGAAATTCAGGCTGGGAGAGAAGCTGTGAGACAGGGCCACACAGATAAGAATTCCCCCCGAGAGGGGGGGCAGTGTCAATGGCTGCAGCCTTGGCCTCCCAGCTGTTTGCCTGCCAGACAGCACGGTATCGCCATGCAGAGAGAGAGAGAGAGAGAGAGAGAGAGAGAGAGAGAGAGTGAGAGAGAGTGAGAGAGAGAGAGAGTGAGAGTGAGAGTGAGAGTGCAACTATGTGAGTTTGACTTTGAAAATGGATGGGTTATCATATTATAATGGAAGATTTGAATTACATACCTGTCAAGTTTTACGTTTTTCGCGTAATTCCGATTTTCAAGTCTCATGGCGTATGCCAAAGGTCTTACATTTAAAAAAAAAGTAAATTAAAAATAAATACATCGCAAAGGTTCGTTTGAGAACAAACTGGCAGAAAATTAATCTCGTGGTAACTGATCGGGCGGAAGCAGAGGGCTGCACGCATGCGCATATCCTCAGCGTGGATCAACCTTTTCATTTCACAGATTCAGTAGAGAAAACTAGATGTGAAAATGACATCAAAACTTCCAGCAAAAAAGCCCAAAATCTACTTTGGTCATTACCAACCTGAATGGGAGACTGACAAGGAGTTCCAGAAGATGATCACTAGTTCAGAAGAAGGAAGAGAATTCGCTTATTGTAGGAATTTGCTTACATGTAGGAAGTCTGTGAAAGTTTCAGCATCTGGCCGATTCGAGACATTTTCAAACGGAAACACACAAGCGTGCAGTGCAAAAATCAAAGCAGCATATACCCATCGGTCAGCAATTTCGACAGCAAAACAAGAAGACGAATTTCGACCAATGTGTGACAGAGGCCGAGGTACTTTTTTGCAAGTTTTTGGCAGATCATAATTTGCCATCGACCACCGCTGACCATTTCACTGATTTAGTCAGGAAAATGTTTCCTGACTCGAAATCTGCCACTGCTTTCGCCTGCAAATGAACCAAGGCCACCCAGATTGTCAAAAGGTGCCTCTCGACGGAGCAAACAACTCCTATTCTTGAAAGCTGCAGAAATGGACCGTTTTCGTTACTCATCGATGAAACTAACAACAAGAACTATGATAAACGCCTTGTGGTGCTGGTTCGGCTCTTCAACCTGGAGTCAGGAACAAACACCAGGATCCTTGACCTTCCAGTGCTTTCTGGAGGGACAGCAGAGGATGTGTTTGCTGCAGTTGCCACAGTGATTGAGTAAGTGATTTTTAATGTAAAAAAAAAAATCCCTTTTTTTAAAGGCCGATGTCGTATTTATAGACTACTTCCTTTTTTTTTGTTTTTTTTGTTTACTGTGTAATGTGTTTTTGTTAATTGAAAGACTTTCAATAATATTATAAGATCTTTTTAAAAAAAATCTAAATCGAGTCATTTTTTACTGTTTAAACAGTGGGCAGAATATTCCCTGGAAGAACATGGTCGGATTTACTAGTGACAACTGCAACATGATGATGGGCCAGCACAACTCCGTCCTGTCTCGTCTGTGAGAAACGAACCCGGATATTTTCACCCTTGGCTGCATATGTCATCTGGCCAACCTCTGCGCTAAAGCTGCCATCAAGGTGATGTCTGTTCCAGTGGATGACATCTTGATTGACATCTACTACTTTCACTTTGTGATTCCAGTTCCAAAAGGAGGTCTGAGTTTAAAGAGTTCCAGCTGTTTGCAGAGGTGGAGGAGAGGACGATCCTCAAGCACTGCCCTACCAGATGGCTGAGTTTGGAGAGGGTGGTCAATAGGATGCTGCAGCAGTACCCTGCCCTGCTCAGTTACTTCAGGAGCCACCCTGAGTGTGAAAAGCCAGGCAAGTTGAAGAGGATTTTAACACACCTGGAGGACCCTCTTACAAAGCTGACCTTCTCCTTCCTCAAGTTCATCCTTCCACTGCTGAACAATTTCAACAAAGTCTTTCAGGCTGATGAGTCCCAGGTGGGCAGGCTTATTCCAGAGATGACAAGGCTGCTCAAAAAGTTCATGTGCAAGTTTGTGAAGATGCATCTGATCAAGAGCACTGAACTGACTGAAGTAGACTATTCAGAAAGACAAAACCAGCTGCCTGATGATGTGCTAGCTGTTGGCATGGACTGTCAGCGCATCTTGGCTGACTGTGAGGAGATTTCACCATCCACACAACACAAGTTCCTGGCTGATGTGCGCTCTTTCTATGTTGCCTGTGTTAAGAAGATGCTCGACAAGTTCCCCTTTTCCAGTGAGATCCTGGCACAGCTACAAGTCCTGGACTTCAACAAGAGAGAAGAACATGATTATCCTGCCATTGTGAGCCTGGCTTCCAAGTTTGCTCCTGATGTTAATCAAGAGGAACTGAAAGAGGAGTGGGAGGACTTTCAGTTGATGGGAGAAGATGGGGTTACGCTCCTGGATCGAGAAGGGGAGAGGAAGAAACTAGACGTGTGGAGGGAAATTCTGACAGCAAAGACAAGTTTTGGTGACATAAGGTTGCCTTTGTTTGGAAAAGTGTTGCCTGCTCTGCTCTGTCTTCCCCACAGCAATGCTGAAAGTGAGAGGATCTTTTCCATGGTCAGGAAGATCCACACAAAAGCTAGGAGCAGCATGACCCCAGACACCCTGACTGCTGTCTTGCAGATCAAACTGAATTCCGATTCATGTTGCCATTACTTTATTGTGACTGACAGCATGATGAAGAAAGCCAGGTCTTGTACTGATGAGTATAACCAATAGCATCGGCACAATTTCTCTTGTTGAGATAATAAAGTTCTTCGTATTCGTATTCTTATGGTTTTTTGTTAAAACTTATGGTATGGGATGCAAAATCTTATTGTAAAAGGCAGCAGGAACTTGACAGGTATGGAATTATAACTACCTTTGTGTCTGTCTTCACAGGCAGGAGCCAGCAGTAACGACTAACCCTCACATTCATCCCACAGGTCCCCCCACCCACATGACATGACTCATCAAATTCAATGGTCTTTCGATCATTTCACTCATTCTCTGGCTGTGGGACTCTGACCAAAGCGAGGGACATATTTTTCCCTCCCTGCCCCCCGACTGCCTCAGCGCACATAGACAATAGCCCACCATCCTTGTCCACTGTACACAGTGTCTATGGATGGACAGGAGGGAGGGGTGTGCTGGCAATATTGGCCTCAGGTCAAATCATATTATGGGAAGAAGCCTGCGTGATTAATGACATTAACTTTGTCTCTTCCAACAGGAGGGTGGCCACAACAAAATGTTTTAATACAAATTGAATGGAGTCTATTCAAAGAACATGTCAATGTACTAATTCTAGTTTGAGTGTTTCTTCCTTTTTCCAGGTCCTGGGCCCACGACAAAGAGGCAGGAAAATATTATATTATACTCTATTATTATGTGTACAATGGGGACAAGCCATTGCAGGACCCCATTTGTATGTTCTGTGTTGTCTGTTGTCTGTCCTAGGAACCCCCTAATGTAGAGCTTACACAATCAACACTTATGAGATAGGGTAATGCCTAATGAGCCCCTGAAGGAGCCCGAGGGAGACCGGGTATAGACCTTTAATGCCCGGCTATCTACTCTGAACAGTAATGGCTGTCTAGCAGGCAGTGATGCCTTGGCTCAGAGTGTGCCCACTCCCCGATTTCATACAGCATGGTGTCACCCCACTAACACTTTTATTTTCAGGGTGGTGCCCACCAGCGCGAAGATCATCAGTCATTTAGAATTTTTATAGGGAAGGAGACCACTGAGAGGTCTCGAAGGGAATGAAGTGCTAGCAACCTCTCTTCCCAATTAATTCCTAGCAAAATATGGACCCCGATCCAGTTCACCTTTTTGCTTGCAGTTGTGTCCATGTCTGGCTCCCAGCCAGTACTATAGTGGACATATCTCAATGCCCATGGAAGGACAGCTTTTCAACCTTCTGCAACTTCCACCGCCTCAGGCGCAGTGGACGGGATCAGGCCCAACTACACTTCAGGAACCACCGCTCATCATAGCAGTGCTTTATAATTAATGTAATAATTGTGTAATGTTTCTTTCTAATCTTTGAATGTTTCTTGTTTTATGAATCAGACGCTGTGTAAATGGTTGCCGGGCATTTTGAACCGATTCCATCGAATACAGCCCAATGCATACTGTCACGAGTCACAAGCACAACAGATGGGTACAGGAGGGAATATGCAGAATGGACGCACACACTTCTGGGATTCTGTGAGTTGGCAGAAGCAGGAACAAAACATTAGATGCACTCACACTACAATATACACAATAGCTCACACCATATATCACTACATAAGACATGCTGACCACAAGCCTGTTGAGACTTGGCTTGAGATCTACTTGTTAGTTTTGCGCCTGAGAGATTGTGCCTCTCCACACTACACAAGGGTCAATCCTATTATGCAGCATTATATTATTCACCATTCTAGAACGATACGCTAAGACTCAAAATCGTTTCCCCTCTTCTCCTGAGACAATCGCATTTCACTCACTGAGGCCCAGTTGAGTGCCGTGCCCTACAGGAAGCAGCTCAGTCTAACACTATGGGTATCGTCGAGAACTCCAGGTTGCACGCCTGGTTAGACAGAGGCCACACTTATGCCCACTGCTGATTTGCTGCCATGAGTCTCCCTCATGACGAGAGGGTAGGGCTGTAGTAGTGCATAGTGGTGTGTTGTGTCCCCTGTCCCACGGTACCTCTACGGAGGTCTACATAGCCATTGCTCCTTAATGAATTCATCATGGGAATCTACATATTCCCCCATACAGACTGCTATCATAACTCCATCTCCGAGACTGACAGGAGACTTTCCATTTCTTTTAGGAGGGCATGGCATAGGTAGGGCCAGAATAATGGTGAACACTGCAATGATCACTGCAAGTGCATGGGTAGGAGTGTGGACAAAGAGGATATCATGGCACTAAAGGAGGGACTGATTTGTCTGGGATGTAGCAGTTGCTTTCACATTCATACTGATAAATCAATATACGCATGTATTTATGTTTAGGACAAGCATTTGAAACTACACTTCATGGTTTATATGCATACATTTACTTATATTCTGTCGCTGCCTGCTCCCAGTTCCCTGCTGAAGGGGTGAAAGAGATGTATTGTTATCTCCAAGGATTAGCAAAGGCGCCTTGCTCCTCCTGTAAGAGAGATCTATATTTTAGTAAGGGTTTAGATTTGTTTGTGGCTCTTCCATTACTAAGAAGTGCCCAGAATTATTGTTTAAAATGTTACTAGGTGTTTCAGTGTGCTCTGTGTATGTTCTGTCTTTTTCATACTGCTCAGGCAGTAATATTATCTCCCTTCCTTCCTCTATCTCACTGTTTGAGTTTGTTTTTGTACACAGGGTACTCTGCTGATTAGGCTTTGTGTCCTTCAGGACTTTCCAGTTTGCAATGTTTTTAATTTCTCTACTGATGTTTTCATTTCTTGAGATAACTAGCTTTGCTCGACCAAACGAAAACCCAATTGATTTCTTTTAGGTTTTCGGAAACTGAAATAGGATTTGACTGTTGCATTACCATAGAAACTTAGCACTCCGCTCTCAAGTTTTCTTATTTTCCAACTGTGATGTTATTGAATGCTGTTATCGATGTAAGTGTTTGGAAGGACTGCCCTATGGCCTCTGTTGGGAGAGTTTGTTGGAGGGCTTCCCCAATAACACTCTCCTGGGTGTGTGAGGCCTCTTGATTATGGCTAATATGACATGTTGAATATTTGTATGGGAACTCCTCCCTTCATTATCTCTGCTGATGCTACATTGCGTTTCCCTCCCACTGATGAACATTTATGATTTCTCCCCAAGCCTTTCCAATGCTTTGGATTTAAATCCACAGGAGCAGTATACACTGGCTATGTATTGCTTTGGAACTCCTAGCTACATGTTGTCATTCCAGACAGCCTTTATGACTACAACAACTGACCGTTGCACTAAACTGTTTTTCATGGCTTGTTCATGTTTCACTCTCCGAGGACAACACACCCTTTTCCGTCATCACTGCGCTTTATCCACAGGATGCCAAGGAGGCTAATCAGGTGTCTACTACACAAATGCTGCTTCTGGACTTCATCATCCGCATACAGGTTCTGCCCACTGATGTACCCTACAAAACAGTGTTTGTCTTCTGGTGAATGACACCCTGCTCATTGGAGACCTGAGTACATCCTGAACGGTCTGGTGACCGCACATCGGTGGCATGGGCCATTAGACCAACACTACACCTGTTGCCCTGGCACATAGACTGCTTGCTGACACATTACAGACTCTTCCTGATTCCTTGCTCAAAACCTGGCATTGTCAATACTAGGTGCAGCTGGGATCTGCACAGTACGAAGACCTCCAATTAGTTGGAGCACTGTTTCCATGTTCTTCTGCTTTCTGTCAGTGTTGTTATTTCCAGTGTCTTATTTTCTCTACACCAAGAATCTGGACAGTTATACCAGACTGTCAGAAATACAGATATGACCACACCCTATTTTAACCCTTAAACACACATTCTCCATCATTATATGATGGCCTTTAATCACCACCAATCAAGCACCTGCTTACACTTTGCCGACCATATCAAGTAATTGCATACACATAGTCTTCCTGATATACAGCCTATGACTAGAGGCATAGAAATAGATGATATATAGCATGGAGCGGGGGGGCTTTCCTGTTTTCCGCTCATTTCTCTCGCTGTACCGACAGGAGGGCCTGTTGAACTGCATTTCTTTCCCTATGTTTCTGTGTGAGCAAGGTCACTGTCTCACTGTCTTACTGTGCTATAGTTTAACCCTGATACCTAGAAGAACAGAGTCTGATAAGAACCAGTTTTCACCAGCAATTTGGGCTTGATACATCATACAAACCCCCCTTATATTAAACATTACATTTTACCTGGTTTAACCATATATGGGTTTTCCTGAGCAGTTGCCAGGCAGGGACCGAGCTTGGGCTCATTACGGGACAGACATGTGGGCCTGTTATCTTTCTCTCATGTCTGATCTGTATAAATGTGCCTGTTTGAAACTGTATCTTTGGAGAGAAATCTCGCGGAGATGCCTCCGTGTGTCTTTCTTCCCCAAGCTGCTTGTACGAATAAACTTTCTGATCAACACTCAACACTCTCTCAGCCGGTTTTATTAAGAGGAAAATATCCACAAAGAAGCTGGATTCAACACTGGCCCACTCTCTGATGACACTGTAGAGCGGGGGTACTCAATAGGCGGACCGTGGTCCGGATCCGGACCCAGACGCAATACAATTTGGACCGAAGCCAAAATCAACATTATATAATTTAGTCATGATCCAAGCGAGTTTTCATTGGTGCGTGATTTCACGCCTATAATGTTTTCCTACTAGATGTGGTTTATCTATCTTCTGTGTCTGTCCAATCCAAAGATCCAATCAGGAGCTGTAATAACTGTAATCACCATGACAACTCACTCACTCGTTGGCCGCGCTGTGTGTGTGTGTGTGTGTGTGTCATTCGCAATGCAGGCGCTAATCCATCTGCGGTACTTCCTTGCTAGCGAAAATCATGGCGTGCTCAAAACCTGACAAAAAGAGAAAAGTCGATTCTGAAAATCGTGAATTTAAGACAGAGTGGACTGACAGTTATGCATTTGTGCTGCCGGTGGGGAGCACAAAACCAATGTGTTTAATTTGCAACGAGACGGTTGCCATTGTCAAGAGTGGTAACGTGAAACGTCATTATGACTCAAAGCACGGACACTTTGACCACAATTACCCGCTTAAATCTGAGGTAAGAGCCAGAAAAATCAAACAACTGCAATCATCATACCATGCAACATGCAGTGTAATAGTTAGATCAGCCACCCAACAAGAACGTGCAACTGAAGCTTCATTAAGAGTGGCATGGGTCTTAGGAAAGCACAAGAAACCATTCTCTGACATTGCATGAATGAAATAGCAATTGCCCTGTTTGAGGGAACTCAAAAAGATGACATCATACAAAAAATAAACCAAATATCTTTGTCTGACTCCACTGCTGTAAAGCGAACTGAAGTCCTTGCTGAGGATTTGCTTGACCAAATGAAGTCTGCAATAAAAAAGGCTAAATGCATTTCATTGGCTTTGGATGAATCCACAGACAACACAGACAACGCACAACTTCTGGTGTTTGTCAGATTTTTTGATGAAGAGAAGGGAGAATTCTGTGAAGATGTGTTAGGCCTCACAGCCCTCCATGGACACACAAGAGGGGATTATATTTATGAAGCACTGATACAGATGTTGAGAGACAGAGAGATAGACCTGAAGCATGTTATTTCCATTGCTACTGATGGAGCTCCATGTATGACTGAAAGAGAGAGGGGATTAGTGGCACGCTTGAGAGCTCATCACCCTGACCTAATAGCATATCATTGCATAATTCATCAAATGGTTTTGTGTGCCAGTCTTGAAGAAAAGTATGCAGAGGTCATGACAACAGTAATGAGACTTGTAAACTTTTTGAGGGCATCATCTGCTCTGCAGCATTGCTTGTTGCGCTCATTCCTAACAGAGGTGAATGCAGAATTTGATGATTTGCTCCTTCACAACAATGTCCGGTGGCTTAGTAAAGGCAAGGTACTGGAGCGCTTTTGGACATTACAGAAAGAGTTGGAAACCTTTCTGTTGGATCAGAAGAGTGCAAAAGCAAAACAATTTGTGGAATTTATGCAGAATGAAGAAAAAATGGAAATTGTTGCATTTTTATCTGACATTACCTCCCATCTCAATGATCTGAATATGAAGCTCCAGGGCAAAAATAACACAGTGTGTAACCTCACATCAGCTGTCTGTGCCTTTCAGTAGAAACTGGAGCTGTTCAAGTGTGACTTACAGCAGGACCTGCTTCACTTCCCAAATCTTTTAAATCAAACAGCAGGAACACATCATCATCACAATCATGCTGAATTCCTGGACAAGCTGATAAAAAAATTCCAAACTTGCTTTGGAGATTTCCCTCTGGGAAAACAAGTCTTACTATGCATGGAAAATCCATTCCTTGTCAAAAACATCGCAGAATTTTCAACTGAAGCCCTGAAAATCTGCCCATGGGCTAGTGCTGCTTCTCTTCAATCAGAGCTAATTGAGCTTCAGGAAAACCTTGCACTGCAGGAGTCTCTCTGTGACCCTACCACCTTCTGGACTAAGATGGTCCCTGCAACAGGTGTCCCTTCCTTGCAGAAGGTGGCCCTTCAAATTCTCACCATGTTTCCCTCAACATATTGTTGTGAGTCTGCCTTTTCAACCATGAATATGGTGAAAAACAAATACAGGAGCACCCTCAGTAATGAACACTTACATCAGTGCCTCCGCCTGGCCCTCACACCTTTTATGCCCAAGTTTAAAGAGCTGGTGGCACAAAAAAGGTGTCACTTTTCACACTAATAAGGCCAGACCACATCACCTTTTGTACATAGTTTGAACGTTTTGTGGGATTTACCACCTTTTTTGTTGGAGTTCTGTTTTTGGATTTTGACTATCACTGTTCCGGACCCGGGACACCAGGAAAATTTGGTGAGTGAACCTTTTAGGTTTCTAATTGAGTACCCCTGCTGTAGAGTATGAAGCTGGTGCAGCACAAAGGGAACTTTGATCGCATTATCTTCCCCTGCGATTAGGCCTGAATCCTCTCCACACCGACTCCATTGCTGTTCTGCTCGAGACTGCAGTTCCAATGCCAGAGCTGTCCTCGCGCCGTCTGCACAGACTGAGACGTCACACGCAGACTCCCATCTGCAATCTGGCCGCACAGAAGTGTCGTGAGCGCAGACACCCAATCGTTCCTCTTCATACTGCGTACTGTACTACAACTACTAGTCAGAACATCAGTATGTAGCTGCAGTGTGTGCTTATGCAGTGTGCAGTATGTAGCAGGGTAGTGTGCGGTTTCGAATACAGCCACCGTTTCAGTGTAGTGTAGTCATGTGACCAACGAAAATGGAACGTCGACTGAAGCTTGCTGGGATACAGTATTCATTGTAGTGAGCTCTGGTTGTATACTGCATAATTTGGCGAATGTAGCCAGCCATCCAGGTACTTTTACCACACTACAAATCCATAGACTACGTCCAATATGGTCGAGGACGACATGCTTGCTTTCCTTCTTGAACATCAGTTATATCAACCTCATACTCACTGCCCTTCTGACACTAAAACAAAGTTCTAGCTGATGAAGAGACTTTCAGATGAAAGGTGTTGCACCAGGATTTGAACCCATGTCCTGGTAGCTTCTACACCCACATGCCATGCAGTGAGACACACTTCTATGATAAAATATCTGCAATATAACCCCTACACTGCCACTCTTGACACTAAAATATACTACAAACAATTGATTTTCAGAAGAGAGGTGCTACAGCAGGAGTTGAACACAGGCCCTACCAGGATATATGTACACTCACCTAAAGGATTATTAGGAACACCTGTTCAATTTCTCATTAATGCAATTATCTAACCAACCAATCACATGGCAGTTGCTTCAATGCATTTAGGGGTGTGGTCCTGGTCAAGACAATCTCCTGAACTCCAAACTGAATGTCTGAATGGGAAAGAAAGGTGATTTAAGCAATTTTGAGCGTGGCATGGTTGTTGGTGCCAGACGGGCCGGTCTGAGTATTTCACAATCTGCTCAGTTACTGGGATTTTCACGCACAACCATTTCTAGGGTTTACAAAGAATGGTGTGAAAAGGGAAAAACATCCAGTATGCGGCAGTCCTGTGGGCGAAAATGCCTTGTTGATGCTAGAGGTCAGAGGAGAATGGGCCGACTGAGTCAAGCTGATAGAAGAGCAACTTTGACTGAAATAACCACTCGTTACAACCGAGGTATGCAGCAAAGCATTTGTGAAGCCACAACACGTACAACCTTGAGGCGGATGGGCCAGCAGAAGACCCCACCGGGTACCACTCATCTCCACTACAAATAGGAAAAAGAGGCTACAATTTGCACAAGCTCACCAAAATTGGACAGTTGAAGACTGGAAAAATGTTGCCTGGTCTGATGAGTCTCGATTTCTGTTGAGACATTCAGATGGTAGAGTCAGAATTTGGCGTAAACAGAATGAGAACATG
Source organism: Amia ocellicauda (assembly GCF_036373705.1). Classification (NCBI taxonomy): domain Eukaryota; kingdom Metazoa; phylum Chordata; class Actinopteri; order Amiiformes; family Amiidae; genus Amia; species Amia ocellicauda. Next base: position 205,377 of record NC_089854.1, on the reverse strand, counting down.
GATCCTCTGATGGCTACTTCCAGCAGGATAATGCACCATGTCACAAAGGTCGAATCATTTCAAATTGGTTTCTTGAACATGACAATGAGTTCACTGCACTAAACTGGCCCCCACAGTCACCAGATCTCAACCCAATAGAGCATCTTTGGGATGTGGTGGAACGGGAGCTTCGTGCCCTGGATCCCACAAATCTCCATCAACTGCAAGATGCTATCCTATCAATATGGGCCAACATTTCTAAAGAATGCTTTCAGCACCTTGTTGAATCAATGCCACGTAGAATTAAGGCAGTTCTGAAGGCGAAAGGGGGTCAAACACAGTATTAGTATGGTGTTCCTAATAATCCTTTAGGTGAGTGTATAGCAGAGAACTTTATGCAGTAAGCCACCAGGACTACATACTGCCCTCATCTAAAATATTGTACATCAACATCACACTGCCCTCTACAGCACTAAAAGAGCAGGTACAATAGTGATACACTGATGCTGCACCAGGATTTCAGCACAGGTCCTGTCAGCTTCCAGGCAAGCACTGAACGCAATGAGCCACAAAGCTTCTCCTGTTACTGTCTCACACATCTGGTGTGTCAGCCTCACACTGTCCCCTCTGGCACAACAATTGAAGAAAAACATTTGATTTTCAGAAGACAGGGGCTCCTCCAAGATTTGGACTCAGGATTTGCTGGTTTTGAGACTTGCCACCTACTTGGTGAGGCACAACGAACCTCACAAACATGTTTGAAAATCTGCTATAAGATCCTCACTCTGCCCTCTCTGGTACTAAAGCAGCAGAAAGTATGATCCGATTTACAGAGAGGTGCTGCACCAGGATTTGAATTGATGCCGTGCTCACTTTTAAGCCACAAAGTACTCAGCTGTGGTTTATTCAAAGATCTGGTCTATCAACCTTGCACTGCCCCTCCTGCTACTAGAACAATACACAACGTATGTATTTTCACAAGACAGGAGCTCTACCAGGCTTTGAAACCTGGCTCTGCCAACCTGAAGGTCGTGGTGAGCCACAAATCTGGCATGTCCACCTCACACTGCCCCCTCGGACACCAAAACAACACACTAACAGCACAACAATAACAGTTTCACCCAAGGTTTGAGCCCACAACCGGCCAGCTTTAAGGCCAGTGACCACAGCTGTGAGCTACCAGGGACTAAAACCTTTTGCCCTCCATGATCCTGTCCATCAGCTTCACTCTGCCCCCTTCTGGGCCTAAATGAGCACCAGCGAGATCCATACAGGAGACTCCACTGAACAGAGCTCCACACCCAAGACTGGAAGCCACGACGTTATGAACATATCTCCACGAGAGCGGTCACCATGGGCTCAGCTTTGAAATAAGGAAGGTTCTGGTATATCAGCCTCATGCTGCCCCCCAGGCACTAAACCACAGCGCCACAGAAACACAAGCAACAGGATTTCAACAGACAGAGCATCACCCAGGACTTAGCATCAAACACGTGAGTGACCTTGGACCGGTGGTTTAGGTGCTCAACGATCTTGACCATCAACCTCATGCTGCTGCTCTGGGTCTTAAACAGCACTAGCACTACGGGAATAACACATGATAGCCCCTCACACAGGACGCCCACAGAGTTCAGCAGCTGACTGTCCAGGAAGGAGCTGAGGCAAGGATCTGTACCTGCTAAACCACCACTCTGTACCCTGAGTCTCACCAGTCCTGCTTTAACACCCTGACACAAAGACAACACTATCGATCCAGATTCGACATCATTGTGGGACAAAGGGAACAGAACCGGCTTGAACCCAGACCCCGCTTTGCAGGAAAACTAGCCCTTTGTACAGAGTGACAGAGAGGACTCCCTCCCTCAATGATCTGCTCTGTCAGCGTCATCCTGTCCCCTCATGCAGAACACACAAACTTCAGAAGCGCTCCTAAAGAAAGTCCAGTGAATAAACAGCCTCCTTTACATGTGCATTGTTTTATTTTGGTTTTCCCCGAACACTTTTAGACAAATCGCATACATCTTGTATAAATATAATACATTCCCGATCTGATATACCGTGTTCAGATTTACTGGAAATATCATTTAACTCATAATATGCATTGCACGTTAATGATGTGTTCAGTAAATATGCATTTCTACCTGTAGCAGGTGATTAAAAGTGATTCACTTGATGAGCATGAGCAAAACAAACACGAAGGGAGATTGTAGCATAAAAGACACAATCCATTTTCAGTGACCTTGTAGTTCTTGCTGGATTATAGACGATCAGTAGCAAGTGAAATATGTTTAAAAACCTTCTAATTTTGAAATACTGATCCCGTAAACTAGCCATTATTTGGATCTGCATCTGCAGTTAAAATGGGTAGTTCAACTGAATTCGTGTGCAATTGCTACTCAGATTTGCCGGCACGAAAATGTGTCTGGGCCAGAGTCCACCTGCTGTGTGGTTTCAGCCTGGGACCAATAGAGACTGTGGTGAGATGTGACTGAAAGCTCAACACAGAAACCAAATACAGCAGAAAAACACGGAGAACAATTACAATATTTATTCATAAAATAGATCACAATATATCTCAACACTAGGAGACAAAAAGAGTTGGGTGTATAGGACAGATGACCAAGCCACTTCCAGTCAATTTATTTGAGATTAGGTCTCGCAACATGTAAATACCCCACCGAGTAAAATGTCTCTTATCTTCTCTGCCTGCTTCAAACCATAGACATCAGTTTGTTAGTATTATAAGGACTTTGAAACCAATACCAATCTGAGTTCATACTTTGCAACATTTTTCCTTTATAATTAAAGTGTTTATATCAAAATGTTTTGTTTCTTTACACAGATTCTAAGAACCTCTTCAGTATTGCAAATATGTTGTATTGGAAACAATAGTCTCTGTACTGGGCGATAGATGTGTCTGTTTTCAAAATGATGCTAACATAACCATGGGTGAAACTGGTTAGCAGCAGTGGAAACCGTGAAATGCTTATACTGGATTACTTGGTAAAATGTTCTTTCTGTGTCTTCTAGCAAGTAATGAAAAAATTGGAAACTGAGTCTAATGTAATCTTTTTTTCTTTACAGGTCTTACAAACTGGGAGTTACAGTACTGACATCCTCCACTCTGGAACTGGGGGGATCACTGTCATTCTTCAAACGGAAGATGTGCTTCAGTGATGTGATGTAGTGTCCATTCTTTGATCTTCAGTAACAGTCCAGTGAAACTTATTAATTTCTACTGAATGATCAAACCTGTCTGTGCTTCACACTGTACTCTGACCTTGGATCCTCATCAGAGCTGCTGCACTAGTAAAGAAGTCACTTGACAGCAGTCACATCTGCAGGGTCCCACAGACGGAGAGCCGCGGTGGGTGGGGGATGAAAATTGTTGTGTATATATTCTATGAACAGCATTTCCTCCTTTTCTTTGATGTCTTCTCGGGTTTGAGTTTGATCGAGTCTGTCATGTAGCTCATAAGTCCCTCTTTGTGCTGCAAGAAGGGAAAGAGAAATGTTTCAGTAACGGCCTCATCAGCATTCACATATTTTGTCCAAATGTTTCATTTTTACTTCAGATATATTGTTACACATGATGAGAATAACCATATGGTATATGATGGTGTTGATATGAAGATATGATGACTGTCTGACCCTAATGAGTGCATGTCCTGCCAGGGTCTGGAAGGCCTGCTCCACATTGATGTTGTCCTTGGCGCTGACCTCCAGGTAGGGAATGTTTCTTTCCTCACTCCACTGCGCCGCGTCTCCGCTGCTCACCTGCCGACAGACACAGTCACTCACAAAGCCATTGACACACCAGCTGGTTTCCCACAGACTAGACAACTGGGACAAGACAGCAGGAAGACCTTCCTCAGGACACAGTGCCACTGAATCACACCTGTCTATCCTGCATGTCGATCTTGTTCCCCAGGAGCACGAAGGGCAGGCTGGGGTCCGGTGGGTGGGTCTTGTCCAGAATATCCTGCCTCCAGCCCTCCAGCTCCAGAAAGGAATCCCTGTCAGTCACATCAAAGGCGAGGATGCAGCCGTCGACCCCCTTGTAGAAGGTAGACACAACCGAGCGGAATCTCTCCTGGCCCCCCGTGTCCCAGATCTGGAGGCAACACGCAGCCACAGTCATGTCACTCACGGAGCCCAGGGACGGCAGCGTAAACAGACATTTTCAATTCCTCCCAGTGACACCATATTAATATGCGCTGTGGGAATTGTCCCCTTTATTTTCGGAAGTCCCTTTAAAAAGTAAAATAAACTAAACAAGGAATTTGAAAACAACTAGTATAACATTCAGAGGTAGTTAGCTTCATTTTTATAAATGGATGAAATACTAAAATTAATAATTCTGTGAGCATTTTGTAAGATATAAAAAGTGAAATCAACAGGTTTCTGTGTATGCATATGAATTGAAACAATGGCCCTGGCTCTGGTGTTTAGTACATTGCCATTCCCTCGGGCTGTGGACTCACCTGCATCTTGACAGCTTGGTTATCTACTGTGATGTTCTTGGACATCACACTGGCTCCCAGAGTAGTGCGGTAATCATCGTAGTATCGCTGGTGGATATACTGGTGCAACAATGATGTCTTTCCCACACTGCAGCCAGAGAGGAAATTCAGAGGAACAGAAGCCCAACACAACAGCCACCTCCCACTCCAGGGTCTGCCCTCCCCTGACTGGACATCTCATCACAGATCCAGACCAGGACATGCTTTAGAAAGACACAGCATTCGACTCCAGGTCCTAATGCACACCGAAGTTCAGTTGGCAACAGCTGTACTGTAATCTCCAAACATTGAACTATATTCAACCATATTTTTTGGTTGTTAGTGGAGTTCCACAGGGATCAGTACTAGGGCCTTTGCTTTTTCTAATCTATATTAATGATCTGGACTCTGGGATAGTTAGCAAACTTGTCAGATTTGCAGATGATACTGAAATAGGCGGCTCAGCGGATACAATCTAGGCAGCACAGGCTATTCAAAGGGATTTAGATAATATTCAGTTGTGGCCAACACCTGGCAGATGAAATTCAATGTGGACAAGTGCAAGGTATTACATGCAGGTAATAAAAATGTCTATTCCACTATGAGAGGAATAGAACTAGATGAAGTAGAGCATGAGAAAGACCTAGGAGTCTATGTGGACTCCTCACTTTCTCCATCCAAGCAATGTGGGGAAGCAATAAAAAAGGCAAACACAATGCTAGGGTATATTGTCAAACGTGTAGAATTGAGAACAAGGGCAGTGATGTTCAGACTGTACAATGCACGAGTTAGACCTCATCTGGATACTGTGAACAGTTCTGGGCTCCACACTTCAAGAAAGATATCGCTGCTCTAGAGGCAGTTCAGAGGAGAGCAACCAGACTTATTCCAGGTCTGAAGGGAATGTCCTACTGAGAGACTGAGGAACTGAACCTTTTCACCCTGGAACAGAGGAGACTACGTGGGGACTTGATTCAAGTCTTCAAAATCATGAAAGGCATCGACCACATCAAACCAGAGGAGCTTTTCCAGATCAGCAGGGACACACGCACCCGGGGACGCAAATGGAAATTGGGCTTCAAGACATTCAAGACAGAAAACAGGAGACACTTCTTCACACAGAGGGTTGTCACAATCTGAACAAACTCCCCAGCGATGTGGCTGAAGAGACAATTTGGGAACATTCAAAAACAGACTGGATAGGATCCTTGGATCACTTAGTTATTAATGGCCTCCTCTCAATTGGACACTGTCTTATGTTCTTATATTAACACAACACAACTAATAATGCATAATTTGTAATAACACCACTGATGTGTATCCCCTTGTGACAGTTCTGTGCAAGTTGTGGAGGTGGCGTGTCTGTATTACCCCAGGGCTCCAAGGATGATGATCTTTAGGTCCACTTGCTTCATCGATGGACCCTGTGTGGTGGGCAGAACAGAATATGGGTCTGCGGTTCTGTCAGCACCCATTGTATTATTATTATTATTATTATTATTTTTATTATTATTATTATTATTATTATTATTATTATTATTATTATTATTATTTTTATTTCTTGGCAGGGCGACTTACAACATAAATTATAACCATTGTGATTAAAGAAAGCTTAACAATGTTCCATTTTTAACCATTACAGCATCTGAATAATAGTATTGAAGAAAGAAAGAAACAAAGAAAAAAGAAAGAAAGACAAAGAAAAGTTTTCAATGAGAAATAACTCCTGGGCGGAGCTCCCTACCTGTGTAGGATCTGTAGTGACACTGACTACAGGGAAGGAGCGCGCCGGCTGTTCTCAGTCCAGTTCAGCACAGCGCCACACACTGAAAGAGATTTTTGTTTTTGTCGTCGATAGACCCAGGGACATGCATGCATAACAGCACTGAACACCATCCTGTTGAAATACCAGAGTATGCAAATGGTAATGAACTGTCTTACATCAACACATTGGGTTCAAAATGTTATTTAAAAGTGAAAGTATCTCATTTCGGCTCCATGCACCCTCACACCACTAATAAAGACATCTACATATTACCTGGATTTGTCATTGTGTATATAAATCAAGCACATACTATTATACATAGTTGATATAGAAGATCAATGACAATAATAACCTTGCTCTCCTGCTTATGCGTCATACCCCTCCATGCGACAGCGTGTGTGCATTCCGGTCTGGTGTGATTGCTAAACCCCATGGTCTTCACGAGTTTCGGTTTTGCTGATTCAGTTCGACAATGGCATTTCGAAACAGCACTGTGGTATATTTTTATTGGAGGAAAAATAAGCTTCTGGGAGAGAAATGCTGCTTGCAAAACAGGGCATCCTGGACATCCATGGTCACTGAGCAGCAGATGGCACAAGGTGCAGGAGCAGAGGACCGGGGCAGGACAAGTGCACGGTAAGCTCAAAACTGTCTGTTTTTGCCAGATTCAGTTCCATGAATACAGAGTTAAATCGGCTTCATCCGCTGCAGCAGGCTGAACAATAGCTGTACATTCCCACACGGCTGCAGGCTTACTTCTCCAGCTGGCCAACGTGAAGCCACGTCCATTGTCAGCATGGCAGTGGCAGCATGCGAACTCCCATCAGAGCGTCTTTGTGCTCTGTGCCTCTGAGCACATCATCCCAGCCAGAGAACGCCACTGCTCTTTAGTCATCTATTATATTAGCCAAGCTTTTCATATTTAATATATAAAAATAATTTAATCGGCACAAAATATATAAATCACTAAATAGCACAGTTTCAAATTAAGGCTGTGAAAACATTGGACAATAACTGTATCTGTATTCATTTATTAACCCACTATATAAATGCAGGGTAATTCCAGCTGAACATGCCTGTGATTCCTGGCATTACACGGCAGGGCCTGACGTCTGAACACAAGGCAGAACTGTGGCTGGTTGTCAGGTGTTTATTGTCTTCAAATCTTTTACAATACTTGAACGTCACTCACAGGTAGGCGTTCCCAGGACTTTCCCATCGGGCCGGTCCGATCAGTCCTGCTCCACAGACCTCCCACTGATCGGCCCTGTGTGACTCAGACGCGCCTCTCAGAGCGCACCCCGCACTGTGCAAGGTTTCCCTTCCCGTCTGCTCTCTAATAACAATGTTTCTGTTTGTAAATGTACAGAACACCCTCAATACAAGGAGTTCCTGTACATACACACAATACTGGCAGAATACCACTTTAGGAAAATATATACAAATTAAAAAGACAGGCCTTATCCTGCTGTGACTGTAGTCTGAGCCCCTGTTACACCCACATGTGTCAGTATGTTTACACAACATTTGAAAACTAGCGCTAGTAACTAGGTGTGACTGAACTCTCACTGAAAACAGACTCTCTCTCATTCAAGTCTCTTTCAGGGTGAAGACCATGAACAAATGATCTATCAGCAAGCACGACAACACACAAAAACACCAGTGACACACCATTTTCATATTTTCCCAGTTATATTACTTTTACCATAAAACATACAAATATAATAAAATATTGGAATACAAGACTGGTGCTATAGAATAACGCAAACTGAAGTTTAAGATAGGCATTGACATGTGTTTATTATTAGATTAACATTATTATTAACATGTATTTATTTTTTAATCCCACAGCACTAAAATCATACTGAGCAGAAAGGATTCTCACAATTCTTACTCAAAGTCCACAGAGATTAAACAGCTGCACTTAAATGAACTAAGATTAACAGCAAAATAAACCTCACTGAACCACTCAGCCCCACATCACTGCAATCCTGTTACTTCCCCCCCGGTTCCTGTGACAGAGTGTTCCTGGGAATGGACCGGCCACCGGACAGAACTCACCCTTGCCCCGGGGGCAGGGGCTGTGACCCGGACACATGCTGGTTCACTCCTAAAGTACTCACCAGCTGATGGCGGTGGGCCAGCTGTTCACAGCTGTGAGAGACAGGCCCGGCAACAGAACCCCTACAGAAACACTCCCTCCTCCCAGCCTGAACCCGACGACTCTGAACAGCAGGCCTGTACTGGCTCGGCAGATGTGCGTGTGATTCTCCTCCTCTTCTGCTTATTCACTCCCTCTCTCTCTCTCTCTCTCTGTCTCTCTGTCTCGGCCTCAGGCGAATGGGAACTGTGCCAGTATGAGCGGAGCAATCAGAGAGGCAGAAAGAGCAGATCGAACTTACCCTTCAACCACAGACTCAATGTGCTGCTTGTCTGGTAGGTTGCTATGCGATGAAAACAGGAATACTTAAAATATTTGTCATTTTTCGTCAGATCCGTTGGAAGGCAGATCTGTTTTGAGAGTTCAGCAGAAGATGGATGTCTGCCTCATGTGGATAGTTACTGAAGTGTGGCACTTGGCCAGTGTAAGTAACTCATCTGCAACAAACGTATTGCACTGATAAATCACAAAGTGCGTCGCGGTCATGGTATTCACGGAGCACACAGGGACTTACACAACAGAGTCCCAGATCTTGCAGATTTTCCGACTGGGAAGCATATTATTTTTTTAATAAACTTTAATCTTACACACAGGACATTGTCAGCAGTGATGCTGCTTTTGATAAGTGATGGCCATGCTTGAACAGGCGTCGTGCTGTCATTGTGCAGGAGTGAATTACAGGAAGTGTAAGGACAAATTAGGACAACTGCTGGCCCTTTCTCATTCAATAGAAATGGCAATGTTTCATGATAACTCAAATACACCACTTAACTGAAAACCTTGCATCTAATTCCTTATTTAATTTGCTGAACCTGTCAAAGTTTCCACACAATACAATGTCATGACACCCCATGTTTCGTATTTCCTGAATAGCATGGTGACTCAGGGCTGTTGACACAACAATATTATGCCATTCGTTCATTACGCAATATTACAGAATAAATAGCCAAGCATGGGATCTAGTATCAGGACACAAATGTTGAACAATAAAAGGAGAATATAATGTGGATCTTTTCTGCATAGTTTGAAAATGATTAAATCAGGAGAAAACAGAAAACTGAATCCAGTCTGTATACAAATTACCACTCGCTAGTGTTCCTCAATATCCTTCAGTAAACTGCAATATCAGAGTTTTCAGAGGGATGCTGACTCTGAGTCTAACTATGATGTTTTTAATGGTGATAGCTGGGTTGGTTTCTGTGTCCAGTGGTTCCTCCATGTGTGCCAGCTGCACTCCCGTCAGCCGGGTTCAGACCACTTCATCACCAGTCATCAAAATCTCAGCTCCTCTGCTCTGAACAAACCCTCACTCATTCGCTTCTTTAATAATCACTTATTCACGGTTTACTGTGCTGTAATTTCACTACATGAAAACAGATATTATCAAGATATGATTTTTATACAAATTAAGAGAAGTAACAGAACTTTATTATTTTTACATTAAATGTTCATTAAACATCTGTATGTGAGTATGGAATGTAATTTAGCCCAGATAAGTATTCAAAGCAGTCTTAATTACACATTGTTCTATCCTAGTGTTGTCCATCTGCAGAGCTAACAACGCAAATAACTGAAAATACTCTCCTCTCAGCAGTGACCAAATATCACACTGGGATAGGGCAGAGAAAGCCCTGCTGCTGCTAAATGCTGGGACTCAGGGCACAGCCTTGGCCAAGCCCACCTGATTGCTGCCCCTATTAAACACGGAGTAGAACTGGCTGATGAACACGTCTCCCAGGATCCACAGGGGCCCGTCTGGAGGGGGGATATCCATGCCCTGAAAGCCTGCCATACACACCACTGCCTCTCCCATCAGTTCCTCCTGCACAGACACACAGACGGACAGAGGGGTTACAGCAACATCTCATTATTACTACAGTGAAGCGGCATGGAGACTAAAGACCACCGCAGTGTCTGGGGGGGCGAGTGTATGGCAGGACTGAGTCTCTGCAGGAGTTCTTCCCTCGTTCCCTTCTCTAAAGTCTGAAGTGAATCAGATTGATGTGCTTCATCAGAAAGAATAGCCCACTTCTACAGCATCGGAACCTCGTCCTCAGACAAGACTAGTCTCTAAGGGTTTCAGAAAGTCTCTAAAAACTTGGATGAAAATGACAAACTATTAAATCATAACTTCAGTAAACATAGATCTTGGGCCGGATTAAAACTTTGACCCACCCGCTAATAGAAAACTACAGAACTGTACTCAGTTGCGGCTTCATTTTCAGTAAGATGCCACTTTCTTCTAATCAGAAATGTAATGATGTACAGGTTTATAGTTTGCTATCAGTGGGAGGGTCAAAGTTTTGATTTAATCCGGCCCCTTGAGAGAAACATTTAAAATGAAGTAGACTGGACTGCAAGGCATTTCGAATTGGAACAGCATTAATATGAAGGGTCATCCCTTTGTATTGCAACTCAGTAATATAATACCTGCACTAGACAGGCACTGGGGGTCTTACTGTCTGTATGTAGGCTGCGGGAGTCAGCGGGAACTCCACCCCGCCGATGGTGAATGTGACATCAGGGAGCGAGGGGAAGCTGCTGCAGGCCACAGTGTACTACACACACACACACAAAGGCAAAGTCAGAATAGCCAACATAGACCGGTGACTATAAAAAGAGGTCTCAATTAGGAAGAACACAGAAGGAACATATGAACGCATTAATTCATCTTTAAATGATTTAACTAAAGCAGTGCCATTAGTGAGCCTACATTAGGAGTGGTAGCAGAACTGTTGTATCATAGTGTTCTATAAGTAGTACAATAGTGTTACTGTAGTGCAGTAATAGTAGTAATATTGTACAGTACAATACCTATAGAGGTGAATAAGTATGTATATGTAAGCATCACTATGCCAGCGGCACAGTCTCTCACCGTCCCGTCTCCCGCAGCTTCAGCACCCAGCTCTGCCAGCAGGGCGCTGATGTCAGCTGTGGGTCCTGTCAGCAGGGAGGTCCCGGTGTCCACGATGGCCTGGCACCCATCCTCACAGAACCGGACCTGCCCGTTCACCTTCACACTGCCACAACAGGGACACGCTTCACTAATACTGTGCCGAGAAATCAAACCCTTCACTCACCAGAGACAGCAGGGTGGAAAAGACAGGCTGGCCAGCCCTGCAGCCATACAGAACAGATGGACAGTGGACTGCAGGGTTAGGGAAACCAGAGGGAGGACTCACTTGTCCAGGAGGATCTGCCAGTAGCCCTGATTGGTCACCGGCACCCAGTGCAGCTCGCCTGAGAAGTGCGACTCGTCTATCCCTCCAAACAGGATCTCCCCCCCACCGGAGTAGTCAGAGTTTCTAGAAGGCAGGAGCGGAGTGAGACTGAACACCTGTCCTTTCAAATCTCAGATCAACAGCAGAGACAGCACTGTGTTCCTCCTGGGGACTAGAACAATCACATTCTAGTTAAATAGAGACTTTTTTAAATTATTAAAATAATGTGAATATCAGTAAACGTGTATGACGCCAGAGATCAGAAAGACAGACATGGACAGCTGTTACCTGTTGAGGTAAACACTGAAGAGGGGCAGGTCTAGGAGGCCCTGTGCCATCATGCTGTCAAACACAGGCGTGGCGCCCGCTGCTGCAATGGACGGGTATCCAAGACCCAGGATCCCGTCAAAGTCAGCATCCACAAAGGTGCTGCCCGGCTCGCTCACACTCTCGCCGAACTTCTGATGGGACACAGCCATCCCTTCCACCTGGGACAAGGTCAGTAGGGTGACCAGACAAGATGGAACAATACATGGAAGGTTTGAATGATGATGCAGCAGATGGTGGAACCCTGTTTATAGCTCAGTTTAAATCCCTGGGGGACTCACCATCACCAGGTCATATGCCAGAATGCCAGTCAGGCTTCCAGTGCCATACTGTATGTGGAAAGGACGGCCATCCAGCTCATAGGTTGTAGACTGAGAGGAATGGTATCTATTGTGGATTTCTGTGAAGAAGAACAGTAGACCACTGAGGACTGAGCTAGGGCTGTGAAGATGAACAGTAGACCACAGGGCTGTGAAGAATAACAGAGCCTCTCATACTCACTGCAGGCATGGCTGTCACACAGGGCAGAGGGGACCCACAGGTTAGAGGAGCCAGTGTCAAATATCACTGTGAAGTTCTGCGGTGGTGTGCCAATAGAGATCTTCCCAAAAAACTCTGCCTGTATGGAACCAGGAACAACAACAGGACGGGGCTTTAAAGTGCTGCTTCCAGCTGCACTGTGAGGAGATGCATGGTCCCCTGGGTGCAGCCCGGCTGCAGCTGTATTACATGGTTACCATTATACTGGGCCATCAGCATAGCCTGCAATTCAGCATATCTGGAGTCCTGCACCACAACCACACCGATACAATCAATATCTGCAATGTCCAGCACCAGGTAATACAATATTCAAAACGCTAACCAGACTGTTATATTGTAATGAACTGATAAATAAACACCACCATTGTAGAATTACACTTGTGAAGTTTACAAACTGGATAATTCCTGCTTCAGGTTTCATATCAGTGATTGAGAGAACAGACTTACATCCATGTAATTGACGAGCGGCTCGCTGGCCTGCGTGGCGGTGGGGCAGGCATCGCTGTACTGGATCATGTCAAGCTGGTGAGAGTTCCAGAACTGGGCCAAAGTCCCTCTCGCCCTCATCTTGTGCCGCTGAGATCGCTGTCTGCTGAGAGCCACCCTGGGGCGGCCAGACACAGACGCAAATCTCTTCACCACTGTATTGTAGTACTGGTGCATCTTAATGTCTCCACCAGTTTTCAGGAGTCGCGTTTATGTGATAAATAGAAAGCAGTAAACTGTAGTCTGTCTGAAAGCCCATTCTGCATGTGACTGACTTATTTATATATTGTTTAAAAAACAAAACAAAAAATATTATTTTTAAATATTCCATGAAAATACATGCAAGAATTAGATATTACAAAGAAATTGACCCGACTTCATTGGCCTAATGCCACCACTACCCAATGTGTTGTCATTCCCAGCACGCCCAGACCAGTCTTACCTTTTGAGGCCGGCACACAGAGACAAGGACATCAGCAGGAGGAGAAACATTTTCAAAGCCATTTCTGTAAAGTGACACTTCAGGCCTACAGACCCTGTCAGTCTCCTGTCAGACTCCTTGCACACTTCAATCACAGCAGAAATCCAATATCGAGAGCTACCACAACTTAGAAAACGGATCTCTTTCTGGGGCAAGGAATGAAAACAGGACCTTGTGTTATCAAAGCTGGTCAAATATGTGACATCACAGCCTGGGGCTTCGGTTGAAAAGGTCTTTTTGTTTTCACACCTCTGTTAGTCAATCATTTACACACAATCATGCAGATTGTATTGGGTGTGTTCAAGTCAAATACCACCAAGTCTCAGCAGCAGGAAGTGCATTGCTCTGCTTACTGATGTTGTCACAGGTGACGATGACTCTTCCATCCGTGACTACGCAGAGGAGGGGAAACTCTCCCACCCTGTAGTTCCCCCGCAGCAGCTGTCTAATGGACGAATACATATTTAAATTAAACTATTATCCATAGGTCAAGCTGTCTTTCGTTGGCCCATTATAAACTCTTCAGATTATACTTAACTTCAATAAGGGACAGTCCTCCCAAGACTGCCCTCTTGTGGCTGCAACACCTGGTCTTCAGACGCACTCAGGGTCTCTCTTTGCCGAAAAATTGCTGCAACTGACAAGTCTTCCATCAATCTGTCCAAGTTTGGCCCCTTGCTCTGCTGCATTTCTCTCAGCGCTCTCAGCTCTCAGAGGCCCTGGCCTCTTTGTCTCAAGCTGCACTCTCTCTTTTATCCAGACCTCTACACTGTAGTCTCCAGAGATCAGATACAACAGTATTGCTTGTGTACCTTTCCACACCTCAGCAGTTTGCTGCAGTTTGTGAGCTCATGTGGCACTACGGGCTGGAGCCCTGATCTGTGAAGCTGCTGCCACCTTCTGTTCAACAAGGACGGCTGTTTCTGTGTCTTCTGTACAGCTTCCTTCTAATGTCTTCATTAATATTATTATGTATTTATCTATTAGCAGACGCCCTTACCTGGGCGCTTTCAGTTTTCACAAGATGCATTTTCAAAGCTTTATAAAGTACAGTAATACAATCAGTTCAAAATACAACAAGCGCACATCCCAGTACAGTGAGCTAACGAGTGCAGGCATCACACAGCTGAGGTCCGGCTCTGTGCTGAGGCATGGTGCAAAGGAAATTATAGAAGTGCTAATAATACATAAGTCATCAGGAGCATGAGAGAGTATAGTTTAGTAAGAGTCTGCATAAGAACAAAAGTCCACCCACACTCATTCAATACAAAGCCATACTTGTAATATCCACTTTAATTTTAACCTACAGTTGGAACTGATATTAAAGATAGAGGAATTTGAAGTACTAAGGTAAGTAGGAAAACTTAGAGCAAAGAAATCACCCGGGCCAGATGGTATTTTCTCAGTTGTACTCAAGGAAATGAGGGAAGTTATTCACAGACCTCTAAATAAAATATTCAAACTGACTATCAACACAGAGCTTGTACCTACCACTTAGTGCATTTTAAAAGTCACACCTGTCCACCATAAAGGGACACACTTTACCTTTTCCATCTAGAGGGAAACTGTCATTGTGGGTTTGGACGAGGTCTTACCAACTCACTAGACTGCTTTTAGTGGCCACAGCAGCAGAGAAGTTAAAACTGCACGACCGGATACACTTGGAATTCTAGAAAGCTCTTCATCAAGTTCCGCACAAGAGACTAATCCTAAAATTAGAAACTAGAGAGGTCCAAGGAAATGTAAAGAAGTGGGTTAATGTATAGAAAGCAGACAAATGATCAGGGAGGGGTCTAGGGTTGGAGTGATCACTTGGCCTCTGCTTTTACTAATTGATTTTAATGATCTACACCCTGGTATAGTTAGTAAACTTGTCAAACTTTCAAATTCCAGTTACAGTTCCAGCAGCACAGATTAAACAAAAGGCAATACAATTATCAACCACAAATATACAATATGAGGTCTAGTATCAGAGGAAATAGATCTTGGAGTTTGTGTAGATTCATCACTTTCTCTCTCTGGCAGTGTGGGGAAGCAATACAGTGCTTTGATTTATTGTTAAAAGTGTAGACTTTAGAACACAAGAAGTAATTTTAAGACTCATTAGACCTCATCTGGAAAACTGCTTTTATTTCTGCAAGAGTGCAGCTCTGGAAGCAGATCAGAGGAGAGCATGATGGGATACTTAGATTGGGGCAGATTGAAGACATTGAATCTCTTCAGCTGGAACAGAGCACAGTGCAGCGGGACTTGATCCAGGGAGTTGTAACCTTCCTTGTATCTGAAATGAGCTATAATGCCACGTCATCCACACCTCTCAGGCAGCACTGTATTGCAAATAACGCCATGGGGCATATACTGTATAGATGAATACATTAGTAAGAGGTTCTTTAAGCTTAATGCATGGTTTGTATAGTAAATAACTATGACAGAAAATATATATGAAAGTGTCTGAACAAAACAAGGATACATTTGTTACATTTGCTGATTTATATCAAAATACAAACAAAGTTTTTCATTTCTTCACAATGCACTTAGTATTATAATTGTATTATTGTTAATATGGATAGAAAAACTAATGCAGAAAACATTAATAGTTGACACCATTCATTTATACTCTAAATCCAAAGTAAAAAGATGTGGTTTCACTAGTAAACAGGAAACCCATATTGATCAATGAGGTGTATATATCTGCAGTCAGACATATTAATTCCCTTCACATTAAACAATCATTGAATCAGTGAGTTTAATTCATACTATTCTTTAAACTATATTTTCAATTACATATTTTTAGTGTGTCAAACACCAATTCCGCATATAGGAAAACTGTAAATTGTCCAGCTGATTGAAGGAAGATGAAACAGGAAGAAGGGACCAGTTTCACTCTTCCACCCGGACGAATGTCTTTGCTGACATTAGTAGGCGCGATCACCCGTGTATGTTTTTGATCATCATAAACTTCTGCAGCACGTTCACAAAGAAGACAAAATTATAACTAAGTTTTGTGTCTGTAGCACACGCTTTAGGCATTCATGTCGCATTTGATATGTTGCCGTTGTACCCTGTGAAGCTGCAGGCCCCTTCAGTCCGTGGCTCCTGTGCGTCGCAGAAGAAATTCCCACCAGCAACGAAGGCCACGCCCTCACACTGCTGGCACTGTGTCTGGGGAACACAAACAATCACGTTTCAGTTGACATGGATAAGAGATAATTTTACATCACTGACATGTACTTTATTTGCTTTGCACATTGCTCTAGTGACATTACAATTTCTGCAGTCGTGCCTTATGCAAATGTAGGCACACAAAGCACACTAGAAGGGTACAAGTCAAGTCCCATCAGTCATGTGCCGCTGAGTCACAGACAAAGACAGTGAATGCCATTACCATTGCGTTAGCACTGCTCCCCTTGCTGCGGCGCGATCCTGTCCACACAAAAAGGGAAGGAAGAAGCGTTGTGGCTCACAGTCAGAGATATTCCAGGCAATCTTAATGTGATCAAAATAAATTTATTTTACATAACAATGCTTTTTAAAAGAATATATTATAGTGGCATATCAATTTTCCACCATCTAACTCTTTGAAAACACCCTTCTCTCCAGTTCTCACCTCTGCAGGACCTCACTATGATGTTCACCAGCACTGGACACACCACCATCACGCCGAACAGGACCCAACGCAAGACCCCCCAGAGGTGCCCGCCCCCCTGCCGGCCGGCTGCGCTGCTGAGTGTCTCCCGAGCCACAGGCAGCAGGCTGCTCCGAAACAAGAGTCAGCATGAGTGACTGTCCTTTCAAAAGATTTTCACATCATTGTGTCTGTATTTGACATGCCTGTATAAAGTCACAGCTACAGTCGAGCCAGTAAGAAATTCAATGAATTACCTTTCAGGCTGAGCTGTTCCACTACTTTCTGAGCCTGGGTTTCCACCTGCAAGAGTTGTATAATAGTTTTCATATATATAGTGAATCAACCAATCAGCAGAGTGAACCTCACAGCAGTATCTCTGGCCCCTGCAGCTGAACTGGGATAATGACCCTCTCTGCTCCCCTTCCTCCAGAGCCACTCCTTTTCCACCATCACCCCTGAGTGGTGGAACAACCTTCCCACTGAGGTCAAGACCAGCGATGACTAAAGACACAGCTGTCCACACTGTCCCTGTCATACAGCAGCTTAGTCTGCTGAGCTGTTCAGCACTCCTGTGACTTCACACTGATAGAGCTCTGCTCCTTCTGCTCCTGCTCACCTATCCTTTATTAGATCTCCTGTTTACTGTGATTTCTCCTTTACCCCCCCCTTCATCTCATACCCAGGACTTCACCACCTCATGTCTGCACTTGTCCCCTCTCTGAACTGGGATGTGTGCTTTGTATTTCATATGAATTGTGCTTCTGCACTTTTGTAATTCTTACATTGTACTTTGTGTTAATTTGTATTCCTGCCCTGGATAAGGGGTGTCTGCCAACAAATAAATATAAATAATACAAATAAAAATGGGCATCTGAAAAATCCTGCACTGCTATGAGATTTGCCTGCTGTCAGCAGTGTTATTGACCCTGACACTAAACACCATCAGTGTTCGGGTCTTACCAGCAGAGACGTGCAGTGTGACGCAGCTCAGCCCCTCCACGCCGTACAGCATCCTAACGGCGCACCAGTACTCCCCTGAGTCACTCTCCCGCAGCGCCGTCATGCTGACCGACACCATCCCGCTCTTCTTCAAGTCGGTGATGGCCAGCCGTCCGCGGTGGCTCAGAGCCAGGTAGCCGTTGGTGTCCGCCAGCGGCTCGAAGCCATCGATGTCCTTCCGTCGGCTCCAGGTCTTGACATGCAGCCGGTACCTGGGGATGCTGTAGCGGCAGTGCAGGGTCACATTGCCCCCTGGCGGCACCCTCAGCTCCTGCGTCGGACCCTCCGCACACCACCCTGTCACACACACAGACCGGTCACTCTTTAGGGCAGAACTCAGCACTGTGTCTGGGTCTGTCCAGACTCCAGCACCGGTCACAGACAGACAGTTTCAGCCAGGATTATAAAAGCATGAGGTTTTCAAATGCATAGATATTTACAGACTGCACACATGCGAAATACAGATCTGATATTCAGAGTTTACTGTTAGCCCTGAGGAACACGTTTCCTTCTGAAGCTGTAGAGGGTCTGAAGGGGGGGTGGTGACTCAAGACCCAGTCGGAGGTTCAGCTCTATTCTGGTCCCATCTGTACATTTCTTAACACCACTTTCATCAACTGTTTTTCCACAACTGCCTGTTTCTATAAAAAGGAAAATGCTGACATAAATTTTCCACTTCAGTGTGCAAGCGGGAAAGCCCAGGGTCTCTCTTCCGGGGCTGCACGTTGGCTGTACATTGGCAGGGAACCATCCAGGGCTGGAGAAATCAGAGCCACGGGGCTGAATATCCTAGACCCTCCATTTCTGATCATTCACACACTGAGCTCAGACATGAACATAAAAGCCTCGTCACAATACACATGTATTTGTTTGCACCTACAGGTGGACAATTTAAAAAATAAGGTAACAATCTTATCACTGTAATTATTTTCATGTTTGTAAAGCTTTTTTTAAATCTTATTTGGGACAGGAAATCACCTGAATTTCAATCAGTTTAAAATACAGAGAGGTTGTTGATTTTCACCTCCACTGATGTTTCTAAGAAATGAACGAAACTGCAGAATTCCCTCCATGGGATTAAGGGCTGTGTTGAGACCGGAGAACACAGACACACCAGTCCAGAAGAACACTGAGTCTGAGACAGACACGGTCAATAGTGCCTGAGTCTGACTCTGTTTCTATTGTTTCACTAGAAAGAAAAACTGGATGTCCTCGAAACTGAAGCTTCGGTTTTAGTTGGTTAACAATCTGCTTCAGTGAGGAACGATCCCATAAAAAAGCTGTATAAGGAAACAGCAATGCTGCGACAGGAGAGTATGAGAGCTGTGGATCACTAAAGAGCGCTTACCTGTCACCAGAGTCATCAGGAGCAGCAGGCTCGGCCCCATGACAGACCGTGGGTTCATCGGGGAGGCAGAGAGGGTAAGCAATCCGCAGCTGCCTACTGGAGCCTTCTGCTCAAAAGAAGAAGGATGATGCTTACAAATGTCTATGAACCGATGTCTGAGCAGGAAGTTTCAAGAACAGTCATCACGCTGCAGGCTTTAAATAACACTGTGGAAATTGCACAAGATGATCGACCAGCACTGCGTCTGCTCAGAGACGTGAAAAACTGTCTGTCATCTGAAGCCCAGATTGGGGGGCATCTGAGGGCTCTGTGCAGTAGGAGCCCTGGTTTCATAGAAAAACATTTCAGCCCTGATGCACTGTTTGGACAGAGGGGTTGCATGATTTGGCTGTGCACAGGGTCTGGACAGAGACAGAGGGTTAGCGAGAGGGTAGTTCACTTCAGTTTCAAGTGACAGCAAGTCCAGCCAAGGAACAGTATTGGGTTAAATTGTTAAGCAGCTATAATTATAGACCTTCCCTCAATAATAGCTAATAAGAAAATCTCTTTCCTCTGGTTTCTGTATGTTAATGGAATTCCAGGTGCTTTTTAAGCAGTCTCTGTCTCTGTCTCTCTCTCTCTCTCTCTCTCTCTCTCTCTCTCTCTCTCTCTCTCTCTCTCTCTCTCTCTTTCCCTTTCATTCGTCTTTCTCTCAATAAAGAGCACAGGTGAATTTCTGGTAATGAAAGGACAGGTCGGCGCTCGGCACAGCATCAGTGCTCACATGTAGTCAGGGATTTGAGATTGTTATTTCAGAGCTGAATGGTTTGTTACAGAAGTGAGTGTTGGTGCAGGGCTGGGGGGGCAGACAGGCAGAGAGAGCAGACAGGCAGAGAGAGCAGGTGGAAGGTGTAACCATAAAATGAAAGCACATACCAAAAGGTTGTTGTTTTAGATAAACTTTAATTTCACTAAGCTATTGAAATCAATATCAGCAGTTTTCAAATCATTATCATTTCTGTTAGAGAGGATGATTTACAAATGATTACAATCCTAACTTCCACACACACACGTTACAGCACACTTCTTTCAACGAAAACAAAACAGTGTAGAAAGAACACCATAAAAACGAAATGAAAACGGGCATTAGACTGGACACCTTCCTTCCAACAGCGCAGGCCAGGCCAAGGCAGCAGTCAGAGCAGCTCTTTTCTCCACAGACCACGGGCTCATGGTGACCGCTCGGCCCTGACAGACTGACCGGTTCCAATTGTGCTGGCGGCTGTGAACGGACCGGACTGGGTGCCAGTAATGGGCAGGACTGGTCCGCTGTGCTGCCTCGCAGTCGCGGGGCATGGGAGCGCAGGGCGGCAGGGCCGTCGGTGACTGGGGGTCTCTCGGGCGGTGAAGGGATGTGCTGAGACGGGGCGTATGGAGGACAGGACGTGGAGGGGGAGGGCGGGAGGAGGGGCTTAGGCAGCAGTGGCAAAACCCACTCTGTTGTTCTGTCGGTCATAGACAGAGTAGTACTCCCTCAGGAACACATCTCCCAGGATCCACAGGGGCTGGCCGTTCTGAGAGGGCAGGTAGGTTCCCATGATGCCACTGGTGCAATACTGGTATCCGTTCTGGTTTCGCTGCAGAGACACCAGAGAAGCACATTCAGTTACACTATCTGGGGAAAATGCATTAAACACAACATCTGTCCTCATGAGGAGCTGGACAGACAGCAGCCACCTGGTCAGCAGGCTGCTTCAGGGACTCACCACAATGGTGTAGGCAGAGGGAGGCAGGGCGAAGTTCTGGCCGCCGATGGTGAAGTACAGAGTGGGCATGTTCCCCAGGTTGTTGCAGTTGATAATGTACTGGAAACAGAGAGAACAGATGAGAGTGTGGACCTCGGACCCACAGACTGAAACCAGCACTACCTGTGGTGAAAACCACTGACCTCTCCTGGTCAACCTTAGGATAAACTGACGGGTTCACTCACCATCCAAGAGCAACTGTCCTGTCTGGTTCAAACTGAACACTTTTCACAGCAGAGCTGAGCACAAGAGCACGGGAGCGAAGGTCTCTACACAAGACGCACTGCACATGGCTGCAGCTCTCACGGGGGACAGATCATCACGAGTTGCCTTTGGGGGGACACTTACCTCTCCGTTCTGATTGGCCTGAGCACCAATGTACTGCTGCAGGTATCCCAGGTACTGCTGAGGGCAGGTGAGCAGAGAGGTGCCCGTGTCCACGATGGCCTGGCAGCCCTGGCTACACCAGTCGGTCTGCTGGTTGTTTACGAAGAATCTGCAGTGAAGGAAACGCAGAGGACAGTCAATATGACACGCCTGCAGAACAACACGTCTGCGCCTCAACACCTGCGTCCTTTTGCTGATCTGCTGTTGAGGTTTTAAACAGGAAGTTTAAAGTCATCTAAGTAACTCATGTGACCGCATGTGAAGGACCACTGGAAGGTGGGAGCTGACACCAGAAACAGCACTGTCTGAAAAGACAGGAAGAGCCACAGCAAACAGGATCTAAACGTTTACCTACCCGTCAATGGCGACCTGCCAGTACAGCTCAGTGGTGACGGGCGCCCAGACGATCTCGCCGGTGTATCTGCTCTGGTCAACCCCTCCGAAGGTCACTTCGCTGCCCTGCTGCTCATCACTGCAGGGAGACACTGTGGTCAGCAGGAGTTCAGCTCAGATCTGCCGAGGGAGTGTCACACTCCCCCCGTCTCTGACAGCCTCTCACCATTAGAGATGGACAATGCTGGCGTGCACCGAGAGAAAGAGATCTATCGACCTATCGATCGCACCCCAGAAAACAATGGCTGCCCGACCCAGACACACCTGCTGAGGTAGAAGGCAAACAAATTGTACTGCAGCAGCTGCTCCTGCATCATGGTGTCCATCACAGGAGTCTCGCCGCCAGCTGACAGCTGGGGGTACGCCAGGCCCAGGATGCCATCAAACTGAGCATACACAAAGTTAGTGCCCGGCTCGTTGGTGCTCAGACCCACCTCCTGGTTGGTGATGGTAATGCCCTGGAGCTGTGGGACCAAGACGACCAATGGTTAGACTCAATGGGAACACAGAGGAGCAACATTGACACCAAACTGTACCAGGGCGGTCCATGCTTCTGCTGGAGACTCACATAGACGGTGTCGTAGCCGAACACGCCAGTCAGACTGCCGGTGCCGTACTGCAGGGAGAAGGTCTGGCCATTGCTGGAGTAGGTAGAGGACTGGCGGGGGTCAAAAGTGGGGTGGTTCGCTGAGGACAGAGAGGAGAGTCAGCTCATCTAGCACACAATGGCAGCACGCACAGCAGCGGAGAAGACAGACAGACAGACAGACAGACGGGTGAAGACAGAGCAGGCGGGTGCATGGGGGTGTGGCGGGGTCCTGGGACTCACTGCAGGCCTGGCTGCTGCAGTACACAGATGCCACCCACAGGTTGGAGGATCCTGTGTCAAACAGGACTTGGAAGGACTGGGGCGGGGTGCCAATGCTGATGGCTCCATAGTAGGACATCTAGGACAGCAAACAGTGCAGACAGTGTGCATTAGAAGTGTACCGTTCAAACAGTACTCAACACAGAACATTTGTACCTCCTTCCTCTCCCCCGTTACCTGTTTTTACCGAGTCAACAGACGGAGTTGTACAAGTCTCTTATTATGAGCAATTATTATCACAACATGCGTAATCCTGCATAATTCCAGCATTTAAAGAAGGGGTGAGACTCACGTCAGCATAGTTGTTAAGGGGCTCATTGGCAGAGCTGGCGAAGGAGTAGGGCTGGTACTTCAGTCCGGGGTCTGAGTACGGGAGGTGCTTCCCCTGTGCTCTCATCTGCTCACGTATGGACTTGAACCTCTTCAGAGGGACTCTGTGGGTCGAGACAGGGGTGTTAACTGCCATAGTTATATTACAGGTACATAAAGTTACTTTCATTCATTTTCAAATCAAACAATAAAGATCTATGATGGTACTGGTTTTAAAATGAGGAGACTCTATAACAGGCCACCAAGTCAGAAGCAGAAAATAAAATAAAAGGCTTTGACAGACAGGTAGTGGCAGCGGTTCATTCCAACACATGTATTAACAGTAATAATTATACACATTGGCCCGATGGCTAATACAAATGTCACATCACAACACAACAGCAGCGTGGAGACTGTGGCAGCAGCTGGGGGGCAGGACTGCCGATAGCGTTGAAAGAGAGTCGCTATCGAATCGCACCTGATTAATCATGTATCGTCCTCAAATAGCAAACAAATGTAGTGTGGACAGCGTATCGTTTTGTTGTTTTAAATTACATTCATTTAAAATGACTGGTTTATTTACAATGGTCATTATGTCCTGTGAGCAATACAAGTGCTTCTCTCTACTATTACTCAATTTCTTAGCAAACACCCTTATCCAGGGTGACTTACCATTGTTACAAGATACCACATTATTTTTTACATTTACCCATTTATACAACTGGTCATTTACTGGAGCAATCTGGGTAAAGTACCTTGCTCAAGGGATAATATCCACTGTGTTGTTATGATGTTAAAGCACAATTCTTACGGTGCAACTACACTAACATTACTGCATAGCCTAATATTATGTTGCTTAAAAAGTACAAAATCAAATGTTTCTGTCGCCGACTCATAACTCACAGGGAGTTCATCTGCTCACTTTAAAGGTGAGCAGGGCCTCCAGCGCTGCACCTGGTGGAGGAGAAAGAGGAGCGCCGCTTACCTGACGAGGCCCTCGGAGAGAGCGAAGCATGCGAGAGTCACGATCAGCCACTTCATCTCTGGTCCTGGATGCTGCCCTGCTGTGTGGGATACACTGAGACCTGGGCAGCGGCGCCTTATATAGGGGCCAGGACTGGCCACAGCGCTCATATCTTATCAGTTGGCACCAGAAACGGCACACCATCAAATATCTTCCTTTGGGGCTCTTACTGCGCGGTGCAAAGACACGGGTCACCCCATTGTGCCTGTGCCCTCTGTGCATGATAACACACCTGATAGGAAAAGGAAACATTCATGATAGCAACTAGTGGAAAGTTATAACTATAAACTTTCTACAAAAACAGAAACAACACTACCCCCCTTGTTTGTTTCTGCTTATTGAGTCAATTAAAAAGAAGAAAAATAACCCAATTAGTTTTTTCATTGATGAGAACAGGACTGAAGTTATTCTTGCTAACTCACCTTTGTGCTTCTAGAGGAAATAAATAAGGCAAACAAGCCTCTTGAATTTAACTGACACTCATACGACCACACTGTTGCTCATTTGTTCTTAGTTTTTTACTAGCTATTTTAGTGAATAGCTTTTCCAGATCAGCAGGGACACACGCACCCAGGGACACAAATGGAAATTGGGCTTCAAGGCATTCAAGACAGAAAACAGGAGACACTTCTTCACACAGAGAGGCGTCACAATCTGAACAAACTCCCCAGCGATGTGGCTGAAGAGACCATTTGGGAACATTCAAAGACAGACTGGATAGGATCCTTGATCACTGAGTTATTAATGGACACCAAACGAGCACGATGGGGCGAATGGGCTCCTAGCTTTCTTATGTTCTAATTTAAATATAATCTCCATATTTCCAAATCGCTCTGCTGCCTGACTGAGTGATTCTGTTGCCTGTGACCGGGATGCCCTGGTGTGATTTGCAGTTTCATCACTGAATATTGTTCTCACTATTCTGTAGGAAATACAAAAGAGTTAGAAAAGAAAAAAGGAACTGTGAAGACCCAATAAAGGCTCATAGTCACGCCAGGGCCCCTCAATCGCTGGCTCGATGGTATGTTTTTTCCAGGAGCACTTTTCTTATGTAAACATCTTATCAGGATCACTTTCATCCATCTCAACCACCTCTGCCTTATCATCGCCCTCAGTGTGACTTTGGAAGTGGATCATATTAAAGAAACAAGCATGCTTGTAACAAGATTCCTTTCAATAAATCAATCAATCAATCAATAAATAAATAAATGCAGCTACCTAAAAAAATATTAAGTGAATGCTGATTAAAGCAAGAAACTTGTTTAAGGACTGTTGGAAGAACAGCACTCTTATTACAGTCCTACACAACGCAAGCACAACCCTGCACTGACCAGTGTGGATGTCTAGGGCCTGAGAGGCAGGCTGAGCCTCTGCACCCATCTCTGAATCGGACTGAAACAGTACAGGAAACACGAGGCACGATGATCCACCATTTGTGTTTAAACTTGACTGGGTTGTGCAGGTAATGTTGGAAAATAATTAAAATTCAAAAGCTTAGAATGAAATTGTTCTTCAGCTTCATTGGCTTTTATGTTCACATTGAAAGCAGCTGGTGCTGAAGGCAGTGCTGTGGTGAGATACACTGATGTGTATCTATAACACAGGCTAATTGTTGCCGAATTCCTTTAATATTTTAAAATGTTTTTGGTATTTGTTACTTTACTTAGCTTGCACTATTTCATCAATACTGTTATCAGGCTAATTAAATTGTGGAAGAGACTGACAGTAGATCACCTGTACCATTCCCAGCAGCACAATAATCTCCTCCACACCAGAAATCATGTTTACAAACCACCGTGGCAGTCTGGCGGACACAGAACTCATACCGAGAGTGAAAGTTACATTCTGTGTGATATCCAATATAACACATTATAACACAATAGAGTAATTGTAGATTATGTGGTTTTGTTTCTAGAGCAATGAACTTAGCTACAATATGGAAACTAAGAGATTCACATGTCTGGTGCAACATTGACCAGGGTCTGCTCTGGCAGCTGACGGGCGCATCGAAGTGCGTCTTGTCTTGTCTTTGTATTGACAAACTCTGTAATTCGGCCATTTTCTGCCTTGATCGCTGCCCTCTAGTGGCCAACTCGAGACATTGTCTGCGCAGTCAGGGCGAGTGGAGGATGATGAGTGACAGCAGGACCAGGGGCTGCTCCCTCAAGTGCCCTATAGGGGGAGGACATTCAATCAGTGCATTTTGTTGGCTTGTTTGGACGATGGGCTGTATTGGATTAGACTGTGATCTCTCTCTCTCTCAGGATCCCGTTTTTAAAACACTGTTCCATCACAGATCAGGGCAGAGTGCCTGTACACCGCAGAGCAGGACCGGACACATCTGAGCTCGGGCGCAGTGTTAATACTGAGGGGGCGAACTAGTGATGTATACTATCATCTAACCTGTTTAAATACTCACAATGTGGGGGCGCAGGAGGGACTGCAAATGTTTTCTTCTTTAGAGTTTTTGGAAGGTCGTGGGAAGGGGGGGGTTGGTTTTTGGTGTCAAATGATTGCAATTAATGAATAAAGCTGATATTAAAACATAAATCCACAGATGCAAATATATAACTCAATGTGGGGAGGGAGCGGGCAAGTGAGGTGGGGTATCAGAGAGTGAGGTGGGGAGGCAGTGAGCTGTAGGTTGGATTTCTAACACAGTGTCACACACACAAGCTCTTACTGTCTTTTTTGTCTTTATTCAATATACTTTTCAGTGCACATTAATTAAGATACAGCATTCCTGTCCATGTTTCACTGGTCTGGCTTTGCTTGAGTACAGTTCCATACGGAGAGTAGAAACAGCTATGAAATGAGGCTAGCTCCAAACTAGAACAAGTACAGTGTATATATATTTATATATGTATATTATAATACAGTTATCCGATTTCCATAAAACAGAAACATCAAGAGAAATTAAATTTTAAAAAATAAAACAAAATTAAATAAAAAATCTCGCAATCCCTCAATGGGAATTTCCAGCTTAACAACTTGAAACATTTCTATAAATATTCAGTATTTCATTATATATATATATATATATATATATATATATAAGTATATCAAACAAGCACTGGTGCTAAAGTTACGGTACAGTAAGGAACAAGTTATTCTAGTGTTTGCCGAGGGTGAACAGAAGGGAGTGTCAAGGTGGACGCCTGGCAGGGTTGTGGACAGCACTGAGAGACGCTGCAGGTCCCACAGATCAGAGCGGGCCGGCTCGGCCACAGCGTCTCACCTCCAGCAGCAGAGACCAAAACAACACAACCTTAAGACGGTTTGCTTTCTTCTGGAGGAAATAAATATAATCTACAGCTACAGACGGTGTGGCCTTGGTGCTCTGCTCCTCAAAGCTCATCCTCTGTCCTGAAGGGGGGCGGGACAGGGAGGCTCCAGGGACAACACACCCCTGTGTCTCACTGTGACAGAGGGCTAGTGTTGAAAGCACGAAGGAAGCCACAGGGAGGAATCTATGGATGGGCTCGGCCACTCAGACCCAGCGCCTGTTATTGAGTTAGGGTGAGGCTTCACTACATTAACTGAATCTAGGAATGTTTTAATCTTTTTAAGAGTTATTGCACAAATGGCTCTCTGTGTTTCCAGGAATGGTTTTCTAATGAAAACACATTCATCACTTTAGATCTGACCTTCTTATCACTGCCCTTAATGTGACTTTGGATATTTATAATACTGGGAAACCATTAAGTGTATTATCCTTGTAATTAGACTGATTTGTATCAAGATTTTGGAAAAATAAACGCAATAATCTAAAACAATTATTGAAAGAGTGGCGATTAGTGCCAGAGTGCAGATTATGCCACCTGGGGAACAGTAAACAGGGAGCGGTCATTGCACGTGGAGCCTCTGCTCAGAACTGCAGCCGCCTGTCCCTTACAGAGCGCTGAGATGCCCCCAGTGGCACTAAAGTGGCAATACTTGGATCTGACAACATGTTGACATTCACTGAAAGGGGATGAGCAGTAAGTCACCGCACTGCACCCAGGCTGATGGGAATTCACACTCAGCACAGACCCTGCGCTGCAGCGCTCTGCCCGTCCAGGACCTGCCAGGGCTCTCGCCTCGAAGGGTCCAACACAAACCTACACCACAACAGAATACCAAGGTAGCCAAGGAAAAAAACAAACAAACATCTGTGAAATAAATACTCGTACTTGCCAACACTTCACTCTCGTGGAAATAAAGACAATCCTCGGACTGAAGCAGCACATGGCACATCGTTATAAAGCACTTGTACCTACAGAAGCCCACAGTGGCGTTGTCAAGTACAAATGATAGGGATGCGCTTACCTAGGCAAGTGCACAACCAGCACACACTGGGAGCAGAAGACTGGGCCCAGACCGGACCAATCAGGGCATCAGATGACCACCCTCCCTCTCCTGCTCTCACCCGGCCGTGTGCCCACTCTTCTGCCCCAAGCCTCCCTTCCGATACATTCAAAGAGGTGTTTGACATTGTGGTGCGTGACACCCTGAGCTCCCAGCCCCCCTGTGAACACCCGAAGAGTCCCAGCGATATAAGACTTGCACAGCTTAAAGAATTTCTCACAGAAGCACAGCGACCGCGGGACAGACGGACGGACGAGACGAGCACACGAGGCCAGTATTTACAGCTTACTCGAACAGCTTAGTACCTACGAGAACATGCTTCTGTACAAAAAATAATTAACATCATTAGAAAATATATCTAGGTAAAGTAAAGTCAAGTGCATGCACGAGAGAGAGAGAGAGAGAGAGGGGGACTGTAAACATTAACCACCTGACAAAGCAGTCTCTGCAGAACAACACAGTTAATACAGGTGTCTGGGGATGAGAGCAGAACTAGAGGAGGAATAAAACTCTCGGGCAGCACTGGTAACAAATATCCCCGCAGTGGAATATGAAGCAGAAACCCTGACCGGAGCAACTCGTGAGGAGCGCCGAGCGGAGGATGGGAAGGACACGGACACACGCATGGCATTTTATACACTTCCCACTCCGGGAAAAAGTTACAGATTAAATCCATTTTGGATTACAATAGTCAATAAATCATCATGTAGTTAAATAAATAAAAAAAAAAAAATGCAGAAGAGTATTGCATAACAGAAACGGTGTACATGAGGACTGTACAAGCCTGGCTTCCCCAGGCAGCAACGTTAGCGATAAAGCAGCAGGCACGCCTCGAGCCACAGCCTGTCGAGGCAACTAAAACTTCCACATGGCATGTCACAAAGCAAACCGCAACACCGGGAATATCTGCTACCAGCTGACGCAGTGAGGCGGGACAGAGGAACAGCGAACTCCTTCAGGAAGGAGGCGATGCGTCTTGGACCCGCAGAGACCAGTCCGGCACTGGAGACACTTCCCACCGTTTAGAAACAGATCAGCCTCCTAGAAGACTCTGACCTGTCGAGTTTGGCAAATGGAAAGTCTCAGAATTTTGGCACAGCATCTCCCTAAACCCCCCCCACCCACTGCTAACCACAAGCAAGGGTCTGCAGCCGAGACCCCACTCCCACCCGCGTGTCTCTGCACACTTCACCCATCAGGGGCTGTGGTCTTGGCGATGAGGTCGTGTTCTTCTCTGGGTGGGAGTGGAAGGGGAGGGACAGAGAAGTGGAAATGTGTTCTGGCGGTCTCTCCTGAAGCCCCCTACACCGCCCCTTCCCCGGGCCTGGTGAGCCCATCAGGACAGGCCCATTTTAAGACGAGAGTGGAGGTTAGCAGGATCCCCAGGACTCGACACCGGGTCTCTGCTCACCTCCCATCTCACAATTGCTTGGCAAATACATATATTTATTCCAATAAAAGCATAAACATAATATGAGAAACACTGTGTTGCTGACAAACAGTAACACGTTGGCACTTTGACAGGATGGGACATTGTCTGCCAGGGCAACAGGTACCGTTGTGTGCAAAGAATCAGGCCACTGACACGACAACTGCCGCACAACGCACCCCCTGTTCGGCACGCCTTGCGACATGCAAGACTGCTCCAATATCAGATATCTCCGCGATCCCATGTATACATACAGTCCATGTGTAAACACTCAATTATTTTCCTTCGTTTTCTTCCTCATGAAGATGAAAGGCCACGTGCCCCCCCAGCTCTGAGGGTGGGGCTGCCGAGAGGCGCGGCACAGCGACACGTCACCACGAACGCATGGCAACAAAATCTAACAAAGATACAAAATGGGTCCTGAGCTTTCTCAGCTGGCGAGAAGCTGGAGCAAACTGTGGTCAGATCAACAGCAAGAGACCTGCTGGTGCCTCCCAGAGCATCAGCTGGCCTCCTCTGCGACAGTGTCACATTCATAGCAGCAGTGTCGACACGCGAGGGTTTCTGTACACATCTGGATACACAAACACACGCACGCACGCACGCACGCACGCACGCACGCACGCACAAACACACAAACACACACACAGACAGCTACACATACGGTGTATGTATAGATGTCAGCGGTACCAATTTACTCAAGTTTAGACCCCAAGCTAAGTAAACACAGGCAGGAGGCCGCGGGGGGCGGACCCTGGAGGTGCGCGGCCCCCCGCCTCTGTAAGGGTCTCTCTTCAGTCTCGGTCCCACTGTGCAGACAGCGCTGCCCCCACACTCACACTAATCCGGGGCTTCCAGCAGGGTGGCATTGAAACGAAGGCTGGTTGTTTGGGGCCAATCAGCAGGCAGTATGAGGAATGACATCATGACCGGCAGGTTCTGAGCACGGGTGAGAATTCTCCGACTCATTTGGCACGAGAATCCCTAAACGGGACCAGAGCTGACCCCCCACCCGGGGAAGTGTAGTAGGTCATAGACTGAATGGAGAGGAGGGGCCCACGGAGACCTTTAGTGACCCACGCAGGTGGCTCAGTGCACCGACTCGATCGCAGTCCTGTAAACAGCTTCTTCCAAGCGATTCTCCACATTTACAAACACCTCCAAACACTCCAGAACACGCATCGTAATTTCCCGTTTGGTCGTTTTGTGAAAAGGTAGGAAAATATAAACAACCTGCACAAAACCTCATGAAAATGGCAGAAAACATACAAATTCCTGTTAGCAGTCAGTCAGCGAGGGGTCAAAGGACAAAGCAATCTCTAAACCTCTGGAGGTCG
Organism: Amia ocellicauda; assembly: GCF_036373705.1. Taxonomy (NCBI): domain Eukaryota; kingdom Metazoa; phylum Chordata; class Actinopteri; order Amiiformes; family Amiidae; genus Amia; species Amia ocellicauda. The sequence goes on along the minus strand of NC_089854.1, from coordinate 174,062 downwards.
GGGGTTTGGGAGAGTAATTGTTAAGGACTAGAGAAATCACCTCTGCCAAGATGACATTCAGAGTTAAATTTTCCCATTATGCCCTGGGTGAAACAGAAGGGAAATCCCTCTTCACAGTTAAGACGTTATGATGATCGGTTCTTTTTGGATTCAGTGTTTAGCCCTCACATCCCAGTGCTGTCGAACAGCACATGAACTCACCACGAACACACACTGTGAAGAGACTCCCTCACAGGCCAGACGCGTTGAAGCCTCGTGCCTCTTCCCTTTGTAGCGCTCAGTAAAGAGAAGCTGCTGTCAGGCTGAGCCGCGAGGCGAGATGACAGACGCAGGATCCTCTCTGGCGATCTCCGCCTGGCACAGCGGCAGGACTGGGGCTCAGGGGGCCCTGACACCCACCGGCCCTTGAAACCCGGCGGCAGCAACTGGGGCTGGGCATGTCCGGCTCTGCCATCACAGCTCGTCTGTGTCTACTGGTGCAAATGCATGAGTGTGAGGAGTGTGAAAAAGAGTGTGAGAGAGAGAGGGAGTGTGTGAGAGAGAGGAGTGTGTGAGAGAGAGAGGGAGTTTGCGCTATGGGACGGCGATTCGGGCTGCACTGTTGCTGAGAAGACAATTTTCTTCACCAGACAGGGCCGGCTGCGGGGCTGCGGGTCACACATGCGCCGATGGTCGGGGCGGCATCGGCACACCAGGCCATCAGCGTGACGACAACCCTGCTGCTCACAGGCAACTCTGAGGAACTCGATCAACACGACCCCCGTCCTCCTCCTTTGGCACAAACAGCAGCGTCGCAGGACCCTCGACCACATGCATCCCAGTCCGGGGGCAGAAGATCTGCTGTATTTTTAGGGATGAGAATGGTGGATTTTAAATTACTTCCAGCCCAACACCATCGGGAGAGTGAGGCCTCGGCCCGCAGCCCCGATCAGAGCAGCCAACGCTGAAATAAACCAACTTCTGTATCAAACTGGATCTCATTGTGGAAAAATATTTGCTGGTCACATCTCTGTGGTACAGAACTCACACTACAAAACCCGCCAGGCCGGGACAGCAGCGCAGGAGCGGGGCGGGGCTCTCAGGGCGGAGTCGCCCACACAGAGGATCACGCTTCTCTCCGCGGGCCGCGGCCCCACGCTTGCCCGCCAGGGGCCCAGCCACAAGGGCCCTGCGGTCCTGTGTCTCGATCCCTTCCTGCGGCGGAGTCTCAGTAATGGGGGGCCCCCCCAACTGCCTCTCAGGGACGCGGAGGCACGGGGGGGACGGGCAGGAGGATGGAGGGACACGGGGGGGCGCACACTGCTGCTGACTGGTGATGGGGCGGGAGGGTGTGAAGGGGACTGCAGGGGCTCGTGCCTGGGCCCTCTCCCTCGCTCTCCTCACAGCGGCAGGTCGGTGCTGTTGTGCCGGGTCTTGCGGGATGTGCCGTCGTCGCGGGGCAGCGCCCTCTGCAGGCTGGACATGGCGGCCGTCTTCTTCAGGTCGATCACGGCGTAGAACTCGCTGCGGCGGGGAGGCGGGGGGCCGCAGGGCTGCTGATGCTGAGAGGCGCCCCCCCCCATGCCGCGCTCCACCTCCCCGTCCAGATCCACCTGGATGTAGTTGAGCTGCCGCTGCTCCCGGCCGCCCCCCTGGCTGCCGCCCCTGCGGAAGTCGAAGCTGAAGACGCCGTTGCCCCCCCCCACGTGGCAGTCGGCGCGGTGCTGCCTGCGGGGGGGGCAGGCTGGCCGGCGCATGCCCTGCTGCACGCGCCCTGTGTTGACGTAGTTGCGTGCCACGCCCCCGTCCTGGTGATAGCCGTTGGGGGTGCCGGGGTCCTCGGAATACTCGTCGTCCTCCTCGTCCTCGTCCTCATCCTCCTCGTCGTCCGGCTCGTCGTCCTCCTCATCCTCGTCCTCGTGCCGCTGCTCGGCGCGCTGCAGGGCGCGGTACTCCCACACGGGCGGCAGCGACGGCAGGTTCTCGTAGTTCAGTAGCGCCGTCTTGCGGTGCCCACTGCCCACGCCCCCCCCGCCGCGCTCGCAGCCATAACCCTGGCTGTGGGGCAGAGACAGGGCATGGCAGTGCCCCTCCCCCCCACTGCTGCTGCTGCTCGAGCCCCCCGAGAGGGACACGCTTCCCGGGCACAGCTTGATCCGCCCGCCCCCCCGGCGCGGCTCCCCCCCGCGCCCCCCCCCCACACCGTTGATGTTCTCGTAGGTGAGGCGCGCCTGGCAGCCCTCCTCGTGGCCGCGCAGCCGCAGGTGGTGGTGGTGGTAGGGGTGCGCGCTGTGGTGGGGTGGGGGCAGAGGCGGGGGGACCCTTCCTCCCTCACACTCCGTGCCACCCCCCCCCACGTCCAGGGACAGGTGGTGGGGGTGGTGCATGTGCATGTGCGGCCCCAGCACCTCCCTCTCTCGCTCCCTCTCCAGCAGCCGCCGCTGGGCGGGCGTGGGGCCCAGCACGAACTTCACCTCCCCCGAGGGCGGCTGCAGGTACACCTGGGGGTTGCGCTCTTCCAGGGGGCAGCAGTGGATGGGGGGGTGCCCCCCACCCCCTCGGGCGCTCTCAGGGTAGGGGCCGGGCCGCACCTCGGGCAGGGAGTGGACGCAGTGCCGGCCCCGGACCTCCCCCTCCACACTGGCGGTGTTCACATAGGTGTGGGCCTGAGGGAGAGAGAAACGAACACAGACTGAGTACCAGGGCCGAGCTCGCGCATCGGGCAGAGAGAGGGGCCGAGCTTGCGCTATGGGACAAGAAAGGTCTTATTTTTGTGGCCCCTGTGCCCGGGGGAGGCACTCACCTGGTCCTCCAACGCCAGCAGGCTGTGCCCATGCTCGTCAGCCAGCGATGGGTGGCGCGTGGAGGCGTGGGACGAGTCTGCACTGACCGGGTACCCTGGGTATCCATTGGGGAATCCCTGCACGGTGTAGGCTGGAGCTGCAGACAAGGAAACCGGTGGAGAGCGCAGTGAGTCCAGCACAGTCCACAATAACATCAGAAACCAGACCCAGCGTGGGTCACCCTGACTGCTGACAGATACCGCTCTGCTGCCCTCCAGTGGACAGCGGCGTTCACTCACGCTCACCAAGCCTTGAAACTCAAATTAACAAAGCAGAGAAAAATTAGAAAAACAAAACCATTCTAAAATATGAACACAAGCTGGTTTGCTTATGTTTGAGGTCATGAACTGCGGCCACAGTACAGACCCACGGGCGTCTCTGTGGAAATTTCTAGAACACGGGCCCTCGATAAGAGGAGCTCCAGTGTGAAGTGAGGCCGGGTCTGTGGACTGAGTGCCACCGTGCTGGGGGAGAGGACAGACAGGAGGAGGAGGAGGAGACAGTGCAGGGACAAGGGTAGGGCTCACTCACTGTTGGGGGACTGGGGGGTCCGTGGGAGGTCGAGCTCAGGGGCGTGGCTGCTGTGCGTGATGATGACCGGCTCCTCCACCACGTTGATGCTGTTGCACTGCATGAGCTCCTGCAGCAGGTTGAAGATCTCCTCGGCACGAGAGCACTTGAAGGCAAAGATCCCTGAAGACAACGCAGCCAGTGAGCACACAACACAGCTCTTACACACAGACAGACAGACAGACAGACAGACAGACACTCTCACCCTGTCCAGTCTGGCAGCGCCGTCCGCTCTCGAAGGAGAACAGGTTGGAGTCGTAGCCGTAGCGCCGCAGGCAGAGGTAGGGCCACCGCACGGCGTCGCGCTTGCGCGTGTGCAGGATGAGCTCGGTCTGTGTGAGCTCCATGGTGCCGGAGCCCAGCTCGTTGCCCTCGTCGTCCACATTGGTCACCTGGACGCGGTGGCACGGAGACGGCCATCAGGTTCCCATCCGACCCCACCCCCCCACCCATCCGACCCCACCCATCCGACCCCACAACCCCACCCCTCAGACACACAGCCGACCCCACAACGCCCCCCCCAGACACACAGCCGACCCCACAACCAGATACACAAAGCGCACACAGAGAAACCCCCACGACCCCAGGAGGGGTGGCCCGGCGCTGCAGCAGACTTAGGGTCGGCGTGTCGTTGTCACAGTACCTTGAACTTGGTTGGGTGGTTGTCTGGGATGGTGTCTCTGTACAGACAGCTCCAGCAGCTTCCCATTGCTTCAGCAGACCAGCTGACACCTGAGAGACCAGAGACACGGTCAGCCGGCCTGCACAGCACCCCCAAGACCCGGCCACCTCACAGACGCACAGACCGGCAGACACACACACACAGAGGCTCACCCAGTCCAGGCCATCAGTGGGAGAGAGTCCCGCTTCAAACCCAGAGTCCTCTGCTGGGCGTCATGGTGAAGAAGACCGTGTAGGCTCAAAGTGCGTTTCCATGGCCAGCAGAGATTTCTCTTACCTGTGAGCAAAAGAAAAGTCGGGAAGATGATTTTTTTTCCTCCCCAGTGCTGGGCTGGACGTCCAGTGTCTCCTGTGAGCGTTGCTCCTTAAAGACACTGGATGTGCTAGTGAAAAGTCTCATCACTGACGGGGTGACACATCCCCCACGGCTGACTGCTCAGGGGACAGGGCCACCACCCTGGGACGCCCGAGTGTGGGCTGGACCTTCACCTTCCACAGCAGCACGCACCTCTGGCCGGGGTGGATGTGTGTTTATGCCTGAATGTGTCTTTTTGTTTAATGAGTTTTGTTTTTGCCTCCAAGATTCACACAAAAGGAAAACTCTTCCCAAGTCAGAGGCCTCCTAGACCCATCCTGGGACTCGGGCTCAGAGAGTGACGTCTCCAAACAGGCTGGTCCGAAGGCAGTACGGACTTCAGGAACTGAGTAGCGGGTCCAGAGCTGCGGCCCAAGGCGCCCACAGAAGCGCATCTTCAGCGACGGGCACCAGAGTCCCACTGAGCGGCTCTGTGAGCACACAGCGGCTGCAGCTGTTTCAGGAATGCGGAGGCACGGTGCCAGGCTGTACACAGTGAGAAGCACAGCCGGGAGAAGCTCCAAGCATCACAGACACTGAGCACACAGGGGGCAAGGCTCCCAAGCATTTACCTGTCGGGACAGGTATGGGGTGACAGCCCCCACAGGCCCAGAGCTCCCTGGATTTCACGCGCTCCTCATCTGAACCTGAACACACTTCTCTCCTGTGAGATTATTTAACACACGCTTCATTCCAGGCACAGATCCCTATCGAGCACTCTGAGGCACAGGACACCATATTTCATCCACTGGGACCGAGTTAACCCTTAAGCGGCCAAGATCTCGGAGAAGGGCAGGGAACACTTGGCTTACTGTCACAGAGGCTTTTATAAAGTCGTAAAAATCCTCTAATCACATCGGACAGGGCTTGTGTCTGCTCTGTGGCAACACACTGGGGGCACCTCACCCTCCACCGAGACGCACCCACAAACCTGTGCTCTCTCAATGCACGACAACAGCCACCTACACCTGGTCTAGTCAAACATGGCCTAAAACGAGGCAAACAATAATAATGTAGCGTGTGGTTTTCAAACTGTCGCACAAATACGAACAGACACGAACCGACTGCCTGGCAGATTCCGACACTGACGGACACAAACACGCAAATGAACCCCGCAAAGCAGCGAGCTCTCCGGCCCTGAGCCACAGCACTCCCGCAGCCCGGCTGGAGCCGCAGCAGCGACGAGGATGATGACAATAATGCCGATCACCATCACGCCTGCAGCTCAACACACACGCACAGCGATGTTTTTTGTGGAAACTGTGCGTGCACCTCTGTCGACCCCCCGAATCGCAGTGATCCTCCAGCCCCGGGTGCGCTGCTCCGCAACTCGGGCTTCATCAGCGCCGAGGAGACACGCAGACCGGCTGCGCACACGACTCCGCACAGCGCGCCTGTATGTGCGGCACCGTGTTTATATAACGCTCGGCACCGGCATGTCAGTGACGTAAACGCGCCGCCGGGCCGTCTGTTGTGGACCAGTACCGAGCTGCTGCTGCCGCCTCATACCCCCCGCCCGCATCGGCAACGACGACCCATGTCCGCCGATTCACAGAGAAACAAAGACGGCGGCGGTCAGGAGGCTGTGATTTACTCGATAATACCCCGTTTAACTGCGCAACAGTCCCGCTAATAGCGCCGGAGAGCCCGACGCAGCCCCGGCTCTGGCGTCGCTGTCAGCCGCTGCGGGAATGAATGGCCGTGCGGACGCGGCGCACTGAGACCGGTACCTGCGCCCGCACAGCCGCACGGCTCGGCTGCCGCAGATCCCCCGCAGCCGCGCAGCCCGCAGGAGAGCCGGGCTCAGACAGCCACTCACATGTGAAGCATCGCGACCCGGTCCGACTCCCGCAGCTCCCGCACCGCCGCCGCCGCTCGCTGCCTCCCGCGGCCGGCAGTCACTCAGCCTCGCTGTGGCACAGAGAGAGAGGGGGAAGAAAGCAAAATAAAAGAAAGAAAGAAAGAAAAAAAAAAGATGCGCTGTGTTGATCGTCCCCCCCACTGCAGCAGCGCCAGGCCCGTGCTTGACATCTCCCGTCCGCGGGGTCAGAGTTCACGGGCAGACAACGAGCATCTGGAGCGACAAGAAGGGAAGCCCGCTGGAGGACCGAGGGATGGGAGAGGGGCCGGGCGTCGTTGTCTGCAGATACCGCGGAGGGGCGCCAGAGTGCCAATAATCCGGCCGAGTCAATTCAACAAAAAGGCTTTGTGAATTTTTAAGTTATTATTACTACTGCACAAATAAACATTATACACACACACGCAGGTGTGGTGTAGTAATCACTGTACCTGGTACACACACAGGTATTTCATACTCTGACCGCTAGCTTGTCTTTGTTTTCAAAGCGCTTTTTGAACAGCTCAGAGAAGTGCCCGTTTAAACCTCCCGTCTCAGGGGGGGCAGTCGACACAGGCCGGCCTGGCTGGGCTGGAGGGACGCTGGATCGGCCGCAGCTCTGAGCGACTGGATCCTCATCTCATATGCCCTGCTGGGCAGTGCTGCAGCTCCCCCTGCACACAGTTGCGCTGCACAGCCCAGTGTGTATTGTGTGCGCAGTGCTGTGTACTGTGTTTAGTGTAATATGCAGTTGTGTGCAGTGCTGTGCTGTGTACTGTGTGTAGTGTTGTGCTGTGTGTTGTGCATTGTGTGCAGTGTTGTGTGCTGTGTGTGCAGCACAGCGCAGAGGCAGGGAGCTGCATCGAGGCAAATCAAAGCCATGACACAAACCTCAGGATGACTGCAGCGCTCGAGGAACTGGACAGCGATCCTGTACTCAGACCCCCTGCGCTCCCCACCAGCCTTCCTTCCTGGGGCAGCAGACACCACCGGCCCAGTCAGGGACCCGGACGTCCCGGCTGGGGCTCCAGAGACTTGCCCAGACAGCGCCATAGGACTTGGTGTTTCATTTTTTTAACTGAATTCGGGAGGAAGACAATCACAGCCTCACGTCTGACCCAGGGGTCTGCTGACCTCAGCCCCAATAAACTCCACACCTTCTACTACGAGGACGAACCGCTTTGTTTCTGCCTACAAGGGACCAGCAAAACACTCACACTGGACACACTAGCCCCTGCAGCCGCAGCACTGCCGTGTGGCGATGCACTTCACAGAGTGAGATTAGATACACCACGGTGAACACACACTGGGGACTTCTTTACTCCAGCTGAAGATGAAACGGAAGTGAAACAACTCAAGTCGTTCATCAAAGACAGTTTATTTAAAAAAAAGATATATATACTTTAGAATACACAGACAATACTCCAATAACCCTTTTAAATACCAACTAAAAGAAATGAAAATGTGTTTCTTTTTAATACTTGGCCTTTCATTTCTTTTAAAACAATTTTATCTATATTTAATATCCTACAACAAGAAGCAAGCACATCACACACGCGCAGAGATGGATAGTGTATGCTTGTTTTTTTTTTTTTTTTTTTTTTCATTATAATATATATTTAGGTTCATTTTCTCCAGTTTGTCATAAAATCTACGCATCCTGGGATGCAGGTAAACGTCACAATAGAGAAGGAAGTGGTGCTCGGCTGGCCGCGTCCTCCCAGCCCTTCGCTCTGGCCAATGACAGTCTTTTATCTCCAGGGAGGCCCCGCCCCCAGCCTCGGTCCCCACCAATCAGGTGGAGTCCTCCAGGCTGACGCTCTTGCCATCGGAGCCCATGTGGCACAGCCGGTCCATGATGCTTTGCAGCCCGGGCTGTACGATGCCCAGCAGGGGCCTCTGGGAAGGGTCTCCGTTCCAGCAGGCCTCCATCAGCTGCCAGCACTCCTCGTCAAAGGAGGGCAGCCTCTCCGGGCGCGCGCCTGAGAAGAACGAGGGCAGAGTGAGAGACCCAGCGGCCGGACCCTCGAGCCCCAGAGAAGGCGGCCCGCACCACTCAACACAGCACACTCAACTCTCTCCTGAAGTGGCTGGGCTGGGCTGTCGGGCCAGTGTTTAATGAGGCGCGCAGGTGTGGTGTAGTAATCACTGTACCTGCTACAGCACGGTCGTGTGGACGCCCCCCCCAGTACCTTTCTTGACGTTGGTCCACAGCTGGTCCTTGCTGGCGCACTTCTCAAAGGCCTCGGGCAGCTTCACTGAGCCGGTGCACAGGTACCAGAACAGGATTCCGAAGGCGTACACATCCACAGAGTTGTCATATTTCCCTGCAACAACCCACCGCAGTGTGTCAACCCACAGGGAGCGAGTTAATCGCCGGCCCCACACCCACACACGGCCCACACCCGCGACCCACCCACAAACACACACACAGGCACGCACGTGACCCACCTGTGAAGAGCTCGGGTGCCATGTGGATGGGGGTGCCCACTATGCTGCCTGACATCATGGCCTCCGGCTTACAGAAGCCCAGGTCTGTGATCTTCGCTCGGTTCTGCTTGTCCAGCTGCAGGACAGCGAGAGAGAAAGGAGGAGGGTTCGCTACAGTTTTTATTAAAAAGATAAATAATTTAACATTATTTAAATGCTGTAAATGTGATGGAGCTGAAAAAACATCAGCTCATATTCCTAAAGTTGAATGTAATGCAGTATTACTATTATTTCACTGTTCAAATGAACGACTGCACGAGTCTTCAGACATTTTGTATTAAGTGTTCAGATGCAAAAGCATAAGCAGTGTCGAAGATGGATGGATGGATAGAATTGAGAAGCATGGTATTGAAAGAGTGGCACCGCTCCGCCCGGCTCCACTACAGCCCTGAGTCAGAGGCAGAGTTCAGCCTTAACAGATTTTATTATCTGTATCTATCTACCCTATCTGTAACAACCACATCATCCTTCTCTCTGTAAAATGACACTTGGACCGCACCAAGCAAATGAGCGGACTGACGTCATGCATGTGCATGTTATATTGGCACTGGTAGACAAAAATATTTGCTATAAATTCAAATTAGTTCGGTTTAGTATTCGACGGAGTTCGGATTTGCTAAACATCTGTGCATGCGGATTCGAACTTCGTCACAACCCTAGTGTTCAGTGCATCGTCTGAGGCAGGAGAAGACAGGACATTTAGATCTCCGGCAGGGACCCAGACCGGCCGGTCGCTGTGCAGCGGCCCGAGAGACCAGAGACACGGCGGCGCTCGGAGCCCCAGCTAAACAATCTATACCAACACCATCACATTGCAGCCGAGCAGCCGAGACCAGCAGGGTTTGACCATGAGGCGAGCCCCCGGGGCCGGATCTGGGGTTGTGGGTGTGACGACCATTTCAGCTTTATCCCCCTCCGGTTCCTCCCCTCCCCCATCCCCGTTCTCTCCTCCTCCCTCACCAGCACGTTCTTCAGTTTGATGTCACGGTGCAGCAGGCCCTGGCTGTGCAGGAAACGGATCCCCTCCACCACGTCCAGTGCGATCTCCAGCCTCTCCCTCAGACTGAGCCCTGCCTAGGAGTGAGGAATACAAAAGTGAGCGTGCCATACCTTCAGGCCCGTGTACAGGCGAGTGAGTGTCAGTGCCATACCTTCAGGCCCGTGTACAGGCGAGTGAGTGTCAGTGCCGTACCTTCAGGCCCGTGTACAGGCGAGTGAGTGTCAGTGCCCTACCTTCAGGCCCGTGTACAGGTCGCGGTGGAGCCTCTCCATGATCAGCAGCACTGCGATACTCGAGCCGCCCCCGTACGTGTGGTCGATGACGGAACCGTGCAGGTCCACCAGCCGCTCGTGCCGTGGGAGGGACCGGGTGTAGTGGAACTCCAGTGCCAGGTCGTTCCAGTGCTTGTCGTCGGGGGGGACGACGGACTTGAGCGCGCAGGGGAAGTGCCCCCCCCAGCTGTCACACAGGTACACCACGCCGTACTGCCCCCGGCCCAGCTCCCGGCCCAGCTTCGGCTTCCCTGGGGGGCGACACCACGGCAGCGTCAGAGCGTCAGAGCTACAGAGCTACAGAGCGTCAGAGTGTCAGAGCGTCAGTCTCAGCCCCTCACCGTTCAGCAGCACGTCCCGCAGCGAGCGGCTCTCCAGGGACAGGCGTGCCAGCCGGGGCGCGTGGTCCTTCCTCACCCGCAGCCACAGGTCCTCCGTCTTCTCCAGCCGTCCTGTGTGCCCCTCCTCCAGCTGAGCACAGAGCAAGTGTCACACACACAGAACAGAGCACACATCACACACACACACCACTCACACAGCACACGTCACTCTCCCACACGCACCTGGCGCAGGGAGGCGGCGAAGGCCTCATGTGAGCTGTTGAGCCGTGTGCGGAACTGGGAGCAGATGCTCTTGGCCAGCTTGGCGGCGCTCAGGCTCTCGATGGCATCCTGGGCCACCTTGCGCTTCCACTCGGGCGTCATGGCGGGGGGGTTCACCCACGTGAGCCGCTGAATGATCTGCCGGAGAGACACCGAGTTACTGTGGGCCAGGCGGTTTCTGCCACAGCAGGGCGTGGTGGATGAGGCCGAGCTGCCCGCCTGCACGGCCCCCTTCCCGTCTGTGGCTTTATTGTGCACTTCCTGAAACAGAGCGCTGTGCGGCCGCAGGGCGTGTAGCGGCCGTGTGTTGGGCTGAGCGCGCGGCGGGGGGGCACCTGTTTGATCTGCTCCCACAGCAGCCGTGTGACGGACGAGCCCGAGTGGAAGGTGACCTCCACGTGATACGCAGCGTTCAGGATCTGCGACAGAGGCAGCCGAGGTCAGCAGTTTATACAGGCAAGTCTGTGAGCAGCCCTCTCCCCATCCCCCCCAGCCTGCCCCTGCCCCCTCTCCCGCCCCACTGCCCCCTCTCCCACCCCACTGCCCCCTCTCCCACCCCCAGCCTGCCCCACTGCCCCCTCTCCCACCCCCAGCCTGCCCCACTGCCCCTCGACCCAGCGCCTGCCTGTTTGAGGTGGTTGGAGGTGATGTGTGTGGCCGTGTCCAGGTGCGATCTCTCCAGGCTGGTGAGGCAGCGCTCCAGGGTGCCCACGAAGCTCTCGCGCAGGTAGTCCACCGAGCTGATGAGCTTGTTGGCCACAGCCTGGTTCAGCCGCAGCACGATCAGTTCCTGGATCTGCCGGATGCAAGACTTGATGTCCTTGGAGCTCACCAGCTCCCCGTTGGGCGGTACGATGATGTCTGTGGGGGAGAGGAGAGCAGGCCGTGTGTCCGGGGTGCCCAGTGCCGCGCGCATGGCCCGGGCACGCCTCACACCCCCGACAGAGGCACTCTTACCTGTGAACTCCAGGTTGGCGGCGTCCTCCAGCAGCTCCTCCTTCATGCTGCCCAGGGTCTCCACGATCATGTCCTTCATCTCCTCCTGCTTGCGGTTGGCGATGCCCATGAGCGACTGGAAGAGCTCGGCCTCCTTCTCACGTGTGTACTCCAGCCGGCGTGGCGTGATCTGCAGGTCACGCTGCATGTCGAAGGCCTGGTTGATGAACAGGTCCAGGCAGCGGCAGTGCACCCCGTTCAGCAGGCTCGCGGCCTCCACCTGCTGGTTGTGCAGCACCTGGCGGGCGAAGGGCGAAAGCAGGCGGGGCAGCCGCTCAAACACCTCCCCCAGCACGCTCTGGGGCTTGGTGGCCGCCTGTGAGGGCGCGCCGCAGGAGCAGTTGCCCCCGCTGAGGAAGCCCAGGCCGGACAGCTGCTGGTGCAGGGCGCTGCGGTCGCGCACGCGGCCGGGCGGCTCGGCGCAGGGCTCGGTGAGGGCGGCGGCAGGCGGTGCGGCGCTGGGCACGCGGGCGAAGCAGATGGGGAAGGGGAACAGCTCCCGGACGCGGCGCAGGTCCTCCATCTGGCCGGGCGACAGGGCTTCCTCGTTGACGGCATACAGCAGCACCGGCACCACGCCCCGCAGGCAGTCCTCCAGGGCCTCCTCCACCGGCTGCACGCTGGGGCACGGCACAACCAGCACCCTGCACTCCTGGGCACCGCGCCGGAGGGAGAAGCTCGTTAGAACAGCAGCACCGGATGAACGGGCTTTACATCCTGCTGACCTTTAGACAAATAACTAGAAATGGTTCATTAATAGAGCACTGCTATTAGATTAGGGCAATTATCCTCAGTTCCCCCCCCGTTGTCTGCACGGACACGGGACACTCATTTCAGACCGAAACACATTGGACAGCACAGCCGCATTCCTCGAGGCGCGCTCCTCTCCTGTATCAATGCACTCGATACACAATTAGAAATCATAAGCCCATGTAACACACTAATTGAGTCCGTGGCTCATTTCCATGACCTGGGGGGGTCGATGTGAACACGGGACTGCTGACAAACAGAGCTGCCGAGTGTCCAGCACAGGTCTCTCACTGGCCCGCAGTCCAGCCCACTATTTAGTCAGCAGTGGATGGCACCGGGGAGGGGGAGCAGTCGGGGTATTCACAGTACCGCACTGACGGACAGAGGGAGGGAGGGAGATTCACAAACAGATGATGACTCACTGGGCTGCTCGTAAACAAAGGAGGTAGCCAGCGCCGTCTCCAGGAGACTGTCAATGCCATGCCATTATTACTCTCTCTCTCTCTCTCTCTCTCTGTGTGTGTCGTTGGTGTGTCTTGGTCTTACATCAGTGGTCAGAACAAACTACTCTCACCGTAACATCAGCCTATCAAGAGACTCCCGGCTTCTCACTCTCAGACCCAGAGAGGAGATTCATTACAACAGTTAAAATCAGGTGTTAAGCCTGAACTGTAAACCAATTCCTGTGTGAAAACCTGTGTGAATCGAGGTTAAACCACTGCCTGAGATCAAACACAGGAGAGAGAGAGAGTGTGTGTGTGTGTGTGTTCCTGTGTATGTGTGTGCGTGCATGCGTGCGTGTGTATTAGCTACAGTATTGGCAAATAGTTTAATTAGCACGTTCCTGCTTTCACCCCTGATGCCATGAATAGCTCGCCCCCCCCCCCAGCAGGGCCAGTTTGTCACGGCGCTGTGAACTGAGCACCGACTCGAGAGGAGAGACTGAGGGACAAACGCCAGAGCAGCCGGGGGCCCTGGGCCAGGGGTCCGGCCACAGCGAGGGACCGGCAGTCAGCTGACCAGCGCTGGAGAGAGACTCCACACTGACACCTCACTGCAAGACAACGAGCACACAGTCCGAAGACTCAAGACACTCCCAGTGAAACACTGGGCTGTTCCGTCTCGGCGCTGTCCCTACCTGCAGCAGCTGGTGGTGCAGCGTGACCTCGAGCTCGGCCAGCTGGTGGGCCGGGTCCTGGCAGGCATCCTGGATCTCCAGGTCCTCCTTCGGCACGGTCTCCCAGCGGCCACGGTGCCCGGCCAGCTGGTGCAGCAGCTCGTACTGCCCGGGCAGCGCCAGGCTGAGCCGAGTCTGCCTGCCGTGGGTGAAGCGCAGCCGGCGCCGCCTGCAGCCTGCCGGCCCCCCGCAGCTCCCCACCTCGGGCCCGATGGGCAGCAGCCGGTCGCCCAGCAGGCAGTTGAGCAGCTGGTAGCGGGCTCCGCAGTCCTGGCCCAGGATCACGATGTAGGGGCTGCAGCCCACGCTGGCCTGCAGGAACTCCTCCTCATGGCTGGGGAACGAGATGCAGCCCAGTTGCCCTGCAGACGGAGCAGGACAGGAGACGTCAGCGCGAAGAGCAGGGAAGACAGGCGAGCAGCTCCCACAGCTGCTCCCTCCTGCACTTAGGGCACCAAATTAACCCCCCACCCCGGGATTGGAACGGCCACACCAATGATTTCAACAATTTCTTATTCCTGTTATGGCATTGACTGGGTAGACAGAGTGGGAGCCCCACTGGGACAGGAGACACAAGGACCCCAAAGACAGCAGACCTGAGAGACTGGGCTGGGTGCTGGGCTGAACACTGTGGCTGCAGGGGGGCGGAGCTGCGTTTCCTGACGTCTCACAGTTAATAACATTATATACAGGAAGCTGAGCTCTTCTGGGCTGCTGAGTCACGGTCCACAGCAGTTATACAACCAGAGCCAAACGAGCAGCCCCTCCCTCCCTCTCTCCCTCCCCCTCTCTCGAGGTGTCAGCACACTGAGGAACCTCCCATAACTCTGTTACAGCACTTCATTAACACTGGAGTGCAAGGTGACTGACTGCACACACACACTGCACAACAACGCACATAATACAATACAGAGCATATACACCCTGCACAACACACACACACACATTTTCATAGATTTAAAAGATGGAGCTGCTTTTCACAGGACAGATGGTATTCTCATGATTATTATGAATAATATTAATCTATATGACCTCAGCTAATTCACTGGATGCTTTTCAAAGCACCTCTTGTAAAACCCCTCAAACCGAAGAGGCCGATTGAATTAGTCAGACACTGCTGACGTATCGGCACCTGACAGCAAAGCACCTAAAGCAAACCTATAAACCTACGTTCTGCAGCCCTCTGCTCGCTCCCGCGCTCTCTCGCTCTCGCTCTACCCCTCCCACCTGCTCAGGCCGAACACAGGAATGTTTCAACAAAGAGAAGCATTCCAGCTGCCACTCCAGATCTGCCGTCAAGCGTTTCTACGTGCAAGTCCGACCTGCAACTCCCTACCTCCCTCTCTCCCTCCCTCTCTGACCAGGGCTGCCACTCCAAGCAGCTCCTCTCCACTGTGAGCATGTCAGCACAGAGAGATCAGGCGCAGGCAGAGCCACGCTACAAAAGTAGCCTTGTGTCTCAGAGCACCGTGACTCACAGTGATTTTCTGTAATTGGACACGGCTACCCTGCCCAGAGAAAAAGAGGCAGAGCAGCCTGCCCCCCATCCTCACATGCACTCTACAACTGACTGGTGAAATACTAAAACACCCCCCAACTATACAACAGCCTTTCGTGCACAGCTAGGAACAGAGAGTATGTGCAGTGAAAACGACACCCCAAGGCGTCCCCTGGAGGCTGTAGCCCCGGCACAGTGTGCCGCCGCAGAACCGCCATTTCCACAGTGTGACTCAGTCTCGCTTATGACTCCAAGGGTTTCGGATCTCAGATCTCACTGCTGCAACTACATCTGAAACCCGAATTTGGGAACTAACTTTCTATTCCAGCTCGATCACTATCTGCGTTACTACACCCCCAAGCAAATCACCCATATCTATGCACCTGGGACGGTACAATGCAATACCCGTCAGTCCCTGGGCAACTGTTAGTGTAACTACTCTGACAGAGAGTTGGAACTAGGGTTCTCAGCAACGACGCAGGGTCAGATTTCAGCCCCAGCACACAGACAGCACTGATGCGAACAACAAGATATTTTAATAGTAATTGGGACAAGGCTGTCATGTCAACAGCGGCTCAGCAATACCCCCCATTGGCACGGTTTGCCCCCTGGACTGCGGCAGCACCGTGCCACGCCAGCATGCTGCAGAAGCAGCCCATTCTTCCAGTGCAGCGTGAATGCAGGGCCTGTGTGGCAGATGGCAGGGGCTCCACACATACTGGCACAACCCTGAGCACGTGCCCTGCGTTAAAACCTAGAGGAGCCACTACACTCCCTCACCCCCCCGGCACAGGGCACTGCTCTGCTGTTCCTCACCCACCTGGCCCAAACACCCCCCCACTACTGAGGCCAGCTGACCCGAGCTCTCTCTCCACGCTGCCCGACCCAGGCACAGCTTCTCCGGCAACACTAACACACAACGCAGCACGAGAACTGTGACCAGGAATTGGAAGAAACACCCCGCCCTCCCCCGACACCGGGGGGTGTGAGAGGTCCGAGCGTGTGCCAGCCGAAAAGGTGCCGCGAGAGTGCTGGAGGCTGTGCCGGGGACAGTAAACGGCCCCCACAGCCCCCCACGTTCCCTTCGCTCAGCAGGATCACAGATACCAATAAACAGGAAATACCTACAGGGTGACTTATAATCATAATTTCCATAAATACAAGTCAAAAGCACTGGGGATTTCTGCAGTTTCCCCGCTCAGACACACCAAAGCGCGGGCAGACCTCAGCCTGCAACTGCACTACGCACTGCCCTCCCAGAGGAATCGGCCTCTGAACACGCAGCCCCTCCTCCCCGGCTCAGTGGAATTCACAACTCTGTGGCGTTTAAAGGTCTGCCCTCACACAGGCAACGAAGACTGCACAACACCACCCTCCGACAGCCCCTAATCTGCCCGGCCTGCTGCGGCCGCAAATCCTTTAACACCCTCGGCAGTTAGAGCCCCGAGAGCACTCTGGCTAAATCAGAGCGGTCTGTGTGCTTGAGTTGTAAACATGTTCGAGGACACTGGTGAGACGTGTTATGTAATTGCTGCCCACTCTGATCCGTATTCCAGTGCACCTCCCCCCTGCAGTAGAGCAGTCCTGGACAGCAGCGCTAGATACAGGTCTAGTACTCCATCACAGCACAGTCCACAGCCCTCTCCACACGGTCTCTATTCTATTGCACCCTGTGCCACGAGCGGCCCGGCCCAGAGCAGGGAGTGCTGCTGCTCCCCTCCTACGGATCCAGGGTCGAAGGTCAGACTGTAGGGCAATAAACTTAAGAGCCAAGATATCCACAGGGCTGCAAAACCGAGAATAAGGGCGTCTTTGTGTTGCCTCTCTGAATGTGTGCTGCCTCTTATTGTGACATTATGAAGCATGTAAACAAATGACTGCACAATGTTGCCCTCTCAGATCCTCACACAGCAGGCGCCCATAAAGCCAGGCGTTGTGTTAATGTGCGTTACAGGCAAACGCTCAGACCCGCACCGACGAGACAACGCCTCTCCCGCGCCTGCTGGGGTGGATCTGTGCGTGTGCGGGGCTGGGCAGGGGTCTCGGCTATCTGGTGCCGGGGGTCGCAGCTCATACCTGCTTCCCGGGCCGCTGTCCCCGAGCTGGCCGCAGCTGCGCAGGCGTTGCTGTAGTTCTGCTTGATCTCTCGGAAGAACTTGTTGGTCTCCTTCAGGTTCTTCTTCAGCAGGATGGAGTTCTTGTTGTAGTTGCTGAAGATGCGGGTCAGCTCTCGGGCCAGAGCCGTGACCTTCTGCCCCGTCCCGCCACCGCCGCCGCCGCCCTCCATGTCGCGTCCCGGCCGGGGGCGAAGCAGCGAGCCTGTGTTCCTGTGAAGCAGTTATATAAACCCAGCGGAGCGAAGCGGCCGGGCCGGGCTAAGGGTGGGCGGCGGCGACACTGCCCCTCTCCATCGGCAAGGGGCCCGGGGGCTGCGGGTTCAGTGTCGCGGAGGCTGTGCCGCTCCGGGTCTCCTCAGGATGAGACGGTTCTTCCGAATCTGCACACAAATATTCCGCTTGCAAAAAAAAAATCCGGTTTATCCGGATCTTAAAGCCCCTGGAATCGCGCCAGCTTGTGCGCGGCTGCGGCAGAGCCCCGGTGCCTCAGTCTGGGAGCCTGGCAGCGGCCCCTGTGCTTCTCGGGAAGGCTGACCCTCCCCGCCCGCCTGACAATCTCTCCGGGCTCCGCCAAGGCTCCTATCGACCGCCGGAGCCGCCCAGGCCCATCCACCGGCGGGCCGCTCTCCCCGTCTCTCTGCCCGACGAGCGACTTCTCCCTGCCGCTGCAGAGCGCTGTCAACCCGCGGTGGCGATGGATGACTTCGGGGGGCGAAGCGAGAGAGCCTCCAACCCTCGGCCAGACAGGGCGCCGCCCGCCCGGGTCGGAATCTCCGCAGGAAACGAGCAACAACACGAAACGAACAAACCCGACCTGCTCCGGTGCTCCTGGGCTTATGAAAGCCGGGCTGCTGTTCGAGGGACTCGCAGGCGGGGCGACGCGTCGGGAAACTCAGGGCATCGCTGGCGGGAGGAGAAGGATCCCAAACGCACCAGTGTCGACAGTCGGCTGTGATTTCAGCGCTAGAGGGTCCGCAGAGCAGCCGCAGTCCCGGGCCCCGGCGTGGGGGTGTCACCGCGTCTCCGAGAACCGAGGCAGCGCCGAGCGGGGGAGAGAGTGGACTGAGTCCAGCGCCGAGCGTCCGCCTGCCCCCTCGGATCAGACATGAACAACCGAGCCGCAGCGCCGCGGAGGGAGCCTTCATAGCGCCGAGCGGCGGCCGCGCTGCATTCTGGGAACTGGAGTCCCGGGGAAAAGACATTCTCAATCGATCAGGGCGAGCTGCTGTCCGAAACACAGCTACACAACGAGCCCACTAACACCGCGGCTGTGTCAAACACAGCTACACAACGAGCCCACTAACACCGCGGCTGTGTCAAACACAGCTACACAACGAGCCCACTAACACCGCGGCTGTCTGTCTCTCTTTGGCTAGTATGCACATGTTTAAATACTTCTTTTGAAACGGCTTAAATAGTCCCGGGGTCTAATTCCACTGTATGAGCAGATTACTCCTATCAGTTTAAGACTATTTGATTGAAAGCAATGATGAAAGATGTTCTTTGACTGTCCCATAAGACACGACTCTTTATTTAATTGAGAAAACAATTCCCGCCGCTTCCCCCGTGTGAACAGCAGCTGTTACAGCAGCTCCGCAGTGGCGGCGTGTTGCACACAGGATGGCCCGGATGACAGCAGTGCGCTGAGAACAAGACGGCACTGGAGTCGCATCTTTTACGTGATAGGGCTGTTCTTTAGAGCTGGTGATGATGATGATGATGATGATGATGATGATGATTATTAATATTGTTACAACAATAACATTAATACTCAAAAATCTGTTCCATTCACATGTATGTAAACAGCACGTCTTTTAGAGTAAAAACTCTCCGTCTGCATCAGCAAACTCGTCTGCGCTTGTCAGCCGTTAAGGAATGTGGAAAAACACAAATTATCACCAGGTGGAAACTGAAGCAGCAATAGTAGAAGGTCATAACATTATTATTATTATTATTAGTAGTAGTAGTAGTAGTAGTAGTAGTAGTAGTAGTAGTAATAGTAGTAGTAGTTATTATAATAATAATAATAATAAGAAGAAGAAGAATCTATGTAGTCATGTTCTGGCTTTGTTCCAGAGCGACCTGCTTACACAGCGTGAGATTCACTGATAATCACAAGCACCCACGCGTCGCACTGCGGAGCAGAGCTGCGTGTCTGAAATGGGGAAACAGACACTCAGATCGCGTGTCTTGACGTCCTGCCGGCGTTTAACGGGCTGTTTTGGTTTCAGTTCTCCTTTATCGCAACACGTGTTGTAGTAACAGGACAGCCCAGCAGGCGTCGCTCTTTCACAGTTTGATGAAGCTGCTGCAGCGACGCGAATGAGGGCGGTGCGGGGTTTGCAGTCTTTTAAAATGGATCCCATGCGTCTTCCAGTACTAATCTCCCTCACCTGACTTGAGAGACAAAAGTCTGCGTGAAAACGGTTTCTAGTTTCAAACTAACATATGGCTGTAAATACAGAAGATTCAACTAGCTAAATAAGTGGGTTGCATCCAAGTAACCTTGCTTTGAAAACAATTCACTCAATGCATACAATCTTTTGTGATACAGTACAGGCCTTTGGGTTCATTAGCTCAAAGAAACCTCTAGCCTGAGCACGCCTGGGATACATGCGATGCATACATGGAAGCCCGAGTCACAGACTGGCCAGTGTACGCTGCATGTCTCATGTTCCTCCAGTGTAAACACAGGGATAAATAAAGTGATGGTCAGGTGTGCAAGCACAGTGGGCTCAGCCTGTGTGGCGAGACCTTTGCAAAACAGATTTCTGTACAGTGTTCATCTACTGGGAGAGGGCAAGTGACCTGGTGGACAGTATTGATATGACAAGAAGGAGGATGAGGAGTAAGACTGGTAGAGCTGAGGCACTACCGAGCTCATAGCAGTCTCTCCAGGGGTTCGCACAGCAGGGTGAAGATAACTGGCACTATGGCATCTCATACCCGGGGAAACAGACAGGCAGGAATGAGGAAGGGGAGGTCTGCAGTGTTCAGTGTGAGCAATACTGTTGTGTACAGTGTGGGCAGGACTGCTGTGTTCAGTGTGGGGGTGTTGTGTGCAGTGTGAGCAGGACTGCTGTGTTCAGTGTGGGGCTGTGTTGGCCCACAGGCTGTTAGGAACGATACTAAAGCCCGTGGGGCAGCAGTTGCTGGGTGAGACTGTGCCCTGGGGTGAGGGGTCTCCAGACACCCTCAGACAGGAAGCCCCCCAGTCCCCGCTTCCGCAGAAACCCAGCAGACCGAGAGCAAGCCGGCGGCCGGCTCCCCTCGCTTCCTCTTCCAGTCCTAACAGCCGTGTCTGAGCCGCGTCCTGCTCCTCTCGGGACAGGATTACACCCGTGGAGAACGCCTGTGCTGCAGGGTTTGTTTACTATGTAAAAGATGAAAAGCTTGAGCACCACTCCCTTTCTCTCGTGCTCTGACACAAGGATGTATTGGGGACAAAAAACCACCACAGGCAAAGATCTGATGCTGTACTTGCACACAGTGTGAGGTGACACCTTCTCTGATTCCCTGAGTGTGACTTCTCCTGGGCAGGAAGTCCAGGAGCAGGAGAGCAGAGCTGCAGTCATGTGCCCCCGCTCTGCCCTCCCCCATTGAATCAGCAGCCTGCCCCCACCACGGCACAGCGTTCGCTAGAGCAGCCTGTCCTGCTGCCACACCAGCACATCAATGCACCTCTCCCTCGTTCCCTTTTCTTTATTTGCTGTTTTCTGTCTTTCCCACATCTTACCTTTCTTTCCACAGAGTCACCTCCATTATTCATGTCTGGTGCTGCCTGAGCGTTATTCATGCTCTTTGGGTTTGAGATGCATGTACCAAGAAACAACAAAGTCTAAGCCGCAGAGGGCAGCTGCAGGCGTCCCGAGCCCCACTGACCGGAGCCGCACGGCCCTTCCTGCCCGGTCATCATACAGTAAACAGGACTGTTACAAGAACGTTCCTTCTCTCTGGCCCAGCGCTAAGATCTGAGACCGCCCAATAGTCCACTGAACCAGTGAACCAGGCTGGTGGCTCGGTTCAAAGATGTCACCAGATTTAAGAGTCCCGATTGAAGTTTAATGCTAATTATTTATTTTAAAGCTACAGTTTATGTGAACAGAGAGTTAAGCTAAATATTTTAAAGGGAAACATTTAGTTTGCAAAACCCAGATTAGGTTCAACATTTTGTCAAACCAGATGCAGCATTTAAACGTTTATTTAAATATTGGAGGAGTCATGGGGGCAAGGAGATACATAGGGGTGCCCCAATTCTTGCTGGAGAGACATAGTGTAGAGCGCGAGAGAGAACAGCACTGCTCCTTAAAAGCTACTCTGAGAATAAAACCGGCTGCATTAAAAACCCTGACTCACCTCTCTTTATGTGTTGTTCTTTTAAGAGGTGAACCCTGTAGCAAAAAGCCCGAAACACTACAATAATAATAATAATAATAATAATAATAATAATAATAATAATAATGTGAAATAAAATTGGTATATATGGGGCTTTAGTACCTATTATTATTATCATCATTATTATATTCCGATAATCTGATAACCTGTTATAGCTGCACACACCCACACATGCACGCACTGAGACACACACACGCACATGCACACACACTGAGACACACACACGCTCGCACCCACACATATACACACACACTCTCACACACACACACACACACACACACACATTCCGTGAGGATTTATGGTTCTGGGCTTGCATACAGTAATGCAATTGGAGTTGTAGTTGCGACATACTGTGGTAAAAACAGTATTGTGGTGAAGTGTTACAACAGCACATCTGATGTACCGGAGGACCATGCTGCACTGTGTTGTGTTGTGTAGTGTCCTGTGGCATAGTGCTGACACAGTGCCGTGTTGTGTGCTGAATGCCTCCTTCTTCAGATTCCATAGTAAGCACCGTGACACAGAGAGAGACAGACATGGCAAAGATATAGAGTCATGGGGGATAGAGGGATAGAGGGCTGTATGGCAGTTGAAAGCTCTAGGTGTTGCGCTTTCTAACGAGCTGTGAATCAGCAGCACAGGACTTAAAAAGGCTGAAGGAAGTGGGTTTACATGGGACGGATAGATATGATGGCAGGTAAGTGGGCATCCATGTTGCTGGGTCAGTTATATCTGTACCTCAGAAGTGGTGGAGTTACTGTGTAGTTGAGTAATAGTAGGCCAGTGGAGGTAGAATACTGTTTTAATTGGTATAGTATTTTACATACCAATTTTTTTACATGGCTGTCACTGACTCCCTCAGCTGTGCTTGGGCGGCCTCCCTCTCCTCAGTCCTCATCCTCCTTGATCTCTCCGCAGCATTTGACACCATTGATCACTCCATCCTCCTCTCCTGCCTCGCTGAACTTGGAATCTCTGGGACTGCTCTCACCTGGTTCTCCTTCTACCTCAGCGACCGGTCCTACTAAGTGACATGGCGAGGCTCCTCATCCACCCACAACCTCTCCTCACAGGCGTTCCCCAAGGCTCCGTCCTGGGCACGCTCCTGTTCTCTCTCTACACTCGCTCCCTGGGCCCCCTCATCGTATCCCATGGTTTCTTCTACCACTTCTATGCTGATGATGCCCAGATCTTCCTGTCTTTTCCCTCTTCTGACCCTCTCATCCCCTCTCGCATCTCTTCCTGCTTGTCTGCTATTTCCGCCTGGATGCACTCGCACCACCTCAAGCTCAACCTCTCCAAATTGGATCTCCTCTTTTCCCCCACTCTTCCTCACCTTCTGCTGATCTCTCCATCTCGATCCCCTTGGAATCCACCACACTCTCTCCTTCTTCTTCTGCTAAAAATCTAGGAGTCACCCTCGATCCTGCGCTCTCCTACACCCAGCACATCACCACGCTGACACGCACCTGCAGATTCTTCCTGAGCAACATACGCTGAATCCGACTCTTCCTCACCGACTACTCAACTCAGCTGCTCGTCCAGTCCCTGGTCCTCTCCCGCCTGGACTACTACAACTCCCTCCTGGCTGGCCTGCCTGCATCTACTGCCCGCCGCTCCAGCTCATCCAGAACTCTGCGGCTCGTCTGGTATTCTCTCTGCCCCGATTCGCACACGCTACTCCACTGCTCCGCTCTCTCCACTGACTCCCGATAGCGGCACGCATTCAGTTCAAGACACTGACCCTCACCTACCGCTGTCTGGACCACACTGCACCAAGCTACCTTCAGTCACTTGTCTCTCCATACATCCCCTCCAGACCACTGCGCTCCTCCAGTGCCAGAAGCCTAACTCTGCCTCCTCTCCACTTCTCATCCCTGGCCCCTAAATGGTGGAACGACCTGCCCACCGAAGTCAAAACAGCAGAGTCCTTGACCTCATTCCGGCGCTAACTCAAGACGCATCTTTTCCGACAGCACTTGTAATATTAGTCCTCTATCCCTGCTAGATAGCACTTCACAGTTTTTATTATGCTTCTCGCGTTCTTGATTGTTTTCCTCCTTGCTCCCTTTCCTGTAGCTCTGGTCTGTGACCCGACATCTTGACAGCACTTAGCTTTCACCGTCCAGGATGTAGGACCTCACTTACTGTACTTGTAAATTGTAAGTTGTAAAATGTATTATTTTGAATTGCTATGTTTTAGTTAAATTGAATTTGTAATGATTGATGCCTTGTACTTACTGTAGTTTTGCACTTTGTTTGCACTTATGTTGTAAGTTGCCCTGGATAAGGGCGTCTGCCAAGAAATAAAAATAATAATAAATAATAATAATACATTACAAAGAAAAAAAACATTCAAAATTGTAATACTCATGATTAAAATCTTTTTAAAAATACAATTCCAAAATCATTTCGAAAACTTTTAAAATCCTTAAAAGTTTTCAACCAAACAAGTGAATCAAAAGTGCATTAATTATCAAAACAATTTGTGTAAAGTGGCAAACTGCCAAAATAACAACAATGGAACCAAAACAAAACAATCGGATGTGTTCTCTTTAAAAAAAATGGTAAATGCATTAGACAAAATAAAGAACAAAACATATTTCTAAAACAAAACAAAATAGTCTAATACATTTATTTTTCTAATATTAAAGACAGTCAACACACCAGACAAACCATAAACATAAAAAAACAACTCAAAACCCTGTGCTTTAAAACCATTTAAAACAAAGACAATAATCAGTCTTATTTATTTTTAATTAATTAAAAACAATTATTATTTTATACAATCCTGCAGAGGAGGCCCTCACAGTCTTGATTGAGATGTTCTTCTTATGCTTCCCAGTGCTGATGTAGAATACAAAGCATTAGTGTATCAGTCATTAGTGTATATCAGACAGTCATTAAGTTGTAATATACACTCACCTAAAGGATTATTAGGAACACCATACTAATACTGTGTTTGACCCCCTTTCGCCTTCAGAACTGCCTTAATTCTACGTGGCATTGATTCAACAAGGTGCTGAAAGCATTCTTTAGAAATGTTGGCCCATATTGATAGGATAGCATCTTGCAGTTGATGGAGATTTGTGGGATGCACATCCAGGGCACGAAGCTCCCGTTCCACCACATCCCAAAGATGCTCTATTGGGTTGAGATCTGGTGACTGTGGGGGCCAGTTTAGTACAGTGAACTCATTGTCATGTTCAAGAAACCAATTTGAAATGATTCGACCTTTGTGACATGGTGCATTATCCTGCTGGAAGTAGCCATCAGAGGATGGGTACATGGTGGTCATAAAGGGATGGACATGGTCAGAAACAATGCTCAGGTAGGCCGTGGCATTTAAACGATGCCCAATTGGCACTAAGGGGCCTAAAGTGTGCCAAGAAAACATCCCCCACACCATTACACCACCACCACCAGCCTGCACAGTGGTAACAAGGCATGATGGATCCATGTTCTCATTCTGTTTATGCCAAATTCTGACTCTACCATCTGAATGTCTCAACAGAAATCGAGACTCATCAGACCAGGCAACATTTTTCCAGTCTTCAACTGTCCAGTTTTGGTGAGCTTGTGCAAATTGTAGCCTCTTTTTCCTATTTGTAGTGGAGATGAGTGGTACCCGGTTGGGTCTTCTGCTGTTGTAGCCCATCCGCCTCAAGGTTGTATGTGTTGTGGCTTCACAAATGCTTTGCTGCATACCTCGGTTGTAACGAGTGGTTATTTCAGTCAAAGTTGCTCTTCTATCAGCTTGAATCAGTCGGCCCATTCTCCTCTGACCTCTAGCATCAACAAGGCATTTTCGCCCACAGGACTGCCGCATACTGGATGTTTTTCCCTTTTCACACCATTCTTTGTAAACCCTAGAAATGGTTGTGCGTGAAAATCCCAGTAACTGAGCAGATTGTGAAATACTCAGACCGGCCCGTCTGGCACCAACAACCATGCCACGCTGAAAATTGCTTAAATCACCTTTCTTTCCCATTCAGACATTCAGTTTGGAGTTCAGGAGATTGTCTTGACCAGGACCACACCCCTAAATGCATTGAAGCAACTGCCATGTGATTGGTTGGTTAGATAATTGCATTAATGAGAAATTGAACAGGTGTTCCTAATAATCCTTTAGGTGAGTGTACATGCTGCTCTTTTGACAATATACCCTAGCATTGTGTTTGCCTTTTTTATTGCTTCCCCACATTGCTTGGATGGAGAAAGTGAGGAGTCCACGTAGACTCCTAGGTCTTTCTCATGCATTTCTTCATCTAGTTCTATTCCTCCCATAGTGTAATTATAGTGGACATTTTTGTTACCTGCATGTATTACCTTGTACTTGTCCACATTGAATTTCATTTGCCAGGTGTTGGCCCACAACTGAATATTATCTAAGTCCCTTTGAATAGCCTGTGCTGCCAAGATTGTATCTGCTGAGCCACCTATTTTAGTATCATCTGCAAATTTGACAAGTTTGCCAACTATCCCAGAGTCCAGATCATTAATATAGATTAGAAAAAGCACAGGCCCTAGTACTGATCCCTGTGGAACTCCACTAACAACCTCACTCCAGTTAGAAGCAACTCCTCTAATCGACACCCTCTGTTTCCTATACATCTACCAGTTCATAATCCATCTACTTACATTACCCTGAATGCCTACAGCTTCCAATTTGAGGATCAGTCTTTGGTGTGGAACCTTATCAAAAGTATATCATATCATATGCTTTCACATGATCTACAGCTGCAATTAGAAAACAAATCTAATAAATTAGAACTGTGTACAGTTCTGGGCACCACACTTCAAGAAAGATATCGCTGCTTTAGAGGCAGTTCAGAGGAGAGCAACCAGACTTATTCCAGGTATGAAGGGAATGTCCTACTGAGAGACTGAGGAACTGAATGTTCTTAGAAAATACCTTTTTTTGCCCTTTATCTGTTTCACTTCCTCCCTTATTGTCCTCTTGCTGTTGTAATATGGAAAAAAGCTTTTTGAATTAGTTTTAGCTCCAAGAGCTAAGATCCCTTTCTTAAGATCTCTTTTCAGCTCAACATATTCTATGTATTTTGTTTAGTTTCTGTTCCTTTTGTATGCGCTATACAACATTTTCTTTCTCTTGATATTTTTTTGCGTACCTCTATTAAACCATTTTAGCCAATGTTTTGGTACAAATTTCTCCTGAGCCTCAAGTAGTATATTCTTAAAATATACCCATCCATTTTCAACTGAATCTGTATCCAGTGTGCTCCAGTCTACCTCTTCTAAGTGCCGCCTCATACCTTCAAGGTTTGCTTTTCTAAAATTGTAGACCATTGCATGCTCTCTCCCTGGTTGGTTCCCTGACAAATTGAGTTAGAAAGCAGTCATTTACCATCTCAACCATCTCTCTTTCTGCCTCTGTAGTCCCAACCGGGCTTTCCCAGTCTGTGTTTGGGAAATTGACACTGTCATTATTATGAACATACCTGCTTTTACACTACAGCTCTTAACCCACTTCATTTTAGATACAATTGCAGATGCATACTACTCCTAACCTAAACTACACAGCACGCCTACTACTGCGATTGGAAACGAGCACTGATATTAACCTGCGTACTATCAATACATATGAAATTATATATTATTGCATTTCATAGGAGACGTCCATATCTTTACATACAGTTACTCATGGACACAATTTGCTCAAGGTACCCCAGCAGAGGCCCGCCCAGCAGAGGCCTGCCATTGGCTGGAAAAGATCCGTTACTGACCACCTGCGCGAAGCCATTGGCTGGAAAAGATCCGTTACTGACCGTCTGCGCGACGCCATTGGCTGGAAAAGATCCGTTACTGACCGCCTGCGCGACATCATTGGCTGTGCCGGCTGTCACTCAGTGTCCAGCAGGCCTGGTCTCCGCCTCTCCAGGGCTGCGGAGAGAGAGGCTGACAGCGGCCGCAACATGGACCGGAGAGCCCGGGCGGAGCCTCAGTGACAGCGGCGCTTCACACCGAGAGCAGCGGCTGGCAGGGCCTCGTTTAACGATACCCGGAGAAGAGCGCCGCCGGCGGATGCGTTCAATAATAATAATAATAATAATAATAATAATATGAGAACAGCAGCGATCTTGTAGCCACACCGGCGGTCTGCTCTGCGCTGTTGAGCACCATGTGCCCCGCTGCCTGACGCGCTGCAGCCGGCGTGTGGAGCCGCCTCTGGCCGCAGCCCGGCTGTGTCTGACGCGGAGCCCCCTCCACTGGAGCCTCGGCTGCGCCTCAACAACACCCTCTGCCCGCTCATACTCCCACGGCAGCACCGCAGCCGGGCGGACGCCGTAGCCGAGTGGATGTGTGTCCGCCGCGCCGTGCGGCAGTGGTCCTGCGTCGCTGCGCATCTCTCCGAGGGAGGCGGATGTCCTGTACCGCTGATGTAGCGCTCGGGGGGACAAGGGCACTGGCAGAAGCACGGACGCGGATGCAGTTTCTCTCTCTGGCTCATCGCTGTGGTCCGTACAGTAACCCAACATGAAGCGGTGCAAATCGGACGATTTTACCGAGGTTGAAGACGGCAGTGGCGCGGGGGCCCGGGCGGGCATCGAGGACACCCCCAGCGTGTGCATCGTGGAGGTGAAGGGGGGAGACGCGGCGGCGGGGAGCCCCGACTCTGGCGCCGTTCCCCCGCACCCGCACACTGCCGTCAGCCGGAGCAAGCCGCCCGATCTCAAGGTATTTGGCCCTTTCCGCCCGTGTTGCATGCGTGTGATGTGTCCGCTGCAGAGCTAAGGCGTGGTGCGCGGCGCCGCACGCCGGGGAGGATGGAGCGGCGGCACGCTGCCCGGGGCGATTGTGTGTCCTGTGTAAACTATACAGGCGCACAGCCGGCATTGTGGCGATGCTGAGCAGGTCCTGCACCACGAAGGGCAGAGGGGGAGAAGTGGGTTGCATTTGCTCCTGTTGGCTATTTTCACACACGCAGCCTCAGTGTGGGCAGCACCGCTGCACGGTGCCGTTTCTCTCCGTCCCCGCAGGCACTGACTCACTCGGTCTGCCGCACAGCCCGCTCCCGCTGCGGGTCCCTGCCAGCCCAGACCCCAAACTCGCCCGTGTGCCTTTATTGTTCACATTTGAATCAAGCCAGCCCATTCAAATACATGTCAGCTTTAGAAGCCAGTCACATTTGACTTTATTGTAGTTGTAAACATGAGATATTCCCAGTTTATTATGTTGTTGTTGTAATAATTGTTCATAATAACAAATAAAGTGTTTTGTGCTGTAAGCACCAGCAGATTCCTGTAGTGAAATTAGCCCCGTATGTGCCAAACATTTCCCACCGTAATTATCATGTTGCACAATCCTCTAAACTGCTTGTACTGAAACCCCTGCTGTATATCTGCTGTGCCATCCACAGCGCAATCAGCCTGGCCTGCTGCTCTGTATCAACAACACAAACACACAGCCACACTCTATCCACCCGGCCCTGCAACGCGCTGGGGTTCAGGTTACTGCCCTCCTGCAGAAACGAGGCAGTGGGGAAATCAGCCTTTCCTTCCTGTGAGAGCAGAGGCTTTTCTTGCTGCCTCCAGAATGGGGCGTCCAGGTGTGCCTGGAGTTGGCCCTGCCCTCCTCTGGGAGGGAGTTGCTGTGTTCATCACAGGGTGAGGGAGCCGAAGCCTCTCTCATTACAAACGCCAGCGCTCCATCCCAGCTGCCCTGCGTGTTGACAGTGACTGACTGACCCCCCTCCGACGCGCACTGACTATTCCCTCTCCGAGAAGCCAGCACTGGCGTGGGGTTTCATGTAAAGGAAATCACTCATTAATAAGTGCAGCAGCAGTCACTGCCTCACTGGTGTTGCACGCACGTCCTGAACACGCTTCACTTACAGGTGTGTTGGCACTTTCAGGTGTCACAATAACAAACCAGCATCTATAATTTATCATTTGGCAAGGGCAACATAAAAGGTATTGTGGTGCTTCAATGTCCCTTTTGCATAGAACGCCCTACTCAAACACTTCATGAATAAAACCCTAAAACAAAAGCGCAGCTTTTCATTCAGTGTCAACAGAAAGCCAGTACCAGCTGTGCCTGGTGCCCATCTGCACCGAATCGCTCTGCCTGGTGGAACAGTCTGTGGCGGTTTCTGTGGTCAGAAGTCGAGATGCTGTGAAGGTCTTTGGCCAGACATGGGCCTTCAGAGCTGCACTCACACCTGAACTGACAGCTGTGTCGAGCTCTCCTTCCCACAGACACTGCCCACTGCCCACAGGGTAGCCTTCTCCTTTGTGACCTGTTTTCAGAAATAATGTAATGCGTTATCACTGCATGATTAGTTTTTAATAGTAAGTCTGGTGGGGGGAAATAATTCTGCAATAAAACCTACAAGATTAACGCAGCAGAGCTGTGGGATGATTTCACAATCACGGCCAGGGCCTGTGCAGAAATGTAGCAGCAGCAGAGCGATGGAGCTGCAGTGGGGGCTGTGGGAGTGAGGGCGGCTGGGCCGGGGGGCATGCGTGGTTTGGTTTCCAACAGCCTGGCTGCCGTTTAGGCACGTCAGAGCTGACAGGCCATATGACAGCCTGACACAGCCTCCCCGGAGCTGGCTGCACACACAGCACACACTGCATCTACAAACATACTTTTTTCCCCCCCCCCTGCCTATCTCAGCGGCGCTGACTCTGATGGGACACGTGGGCTCTGTGACAGCAGCTGTAGGGCTGTACATCGCGGTACTGCTCCCTGGGTTTACGCCGGTCCATTTTGCTCGGTCCAGGACTCCAGGCCTGTAGCCAGTGCCTGCTGCACCGGACTGAGGCTCACTTTCACTGAAGCCAGCTCATCGCAGAGCCAGGGGCTGTGCTTTGTGCAATTCACAAATCCCTCACACAGGTTGAATACTTGGGAAGGGATGCTCACCTGCTGGCTGCTGCTCTCACTGAGCTCACGTGTCACTGAGTCCACTAGACATGGCTAAATCATCTCATTGGAAAGGTTTCAGAATAACCAGCAGCTGGGCTGCTGGTCAGAAATGGGGCCTTAGACTGTAAATCACAGGTTTATTTTCTAGGTGCTGTAGTGTGGGTGCCCTGTGTGACGCTGTGTTGTTCTGTGCTGTGTTTGCCCTGTGTGACACTGTGTTGCTTGTGGTTTGTGTGCCCTGTGTGACACTGTGTTATTCTGTGGTGTGTGGGTGCCCTGTGTGACGCTGTGTTGCCTGTGGTTTGTGTGCCCTGTGTGACGCTGTGTTGTTCTGTGTTGTGTTGCCCTGTGTGACGCTGTGTTGTTCTTTGGTGTGTGGGTGCCCTGTGTGATGGTGTGTGTTCTCTGTTGTTCTGTTGTGTGTGTATCCTGTGTGACGCTGTGTTGCTCTGTGGTGTGTTGCCCTGTGTGACGCTGTGGTGTGTGTGTGCCCTGTGTGACGCTGTGTTGTTGTGTTGTTTTGCCCTGTGTGATGCTCTGTTCTGTGGTGTGTGCCCTGTGTGACACTGTG
Source organism: Amia ocellicauda (assembly GCF_036373705.1). Lineage (NCBI taxonomy): Eukaryota > Metazoa > Chordata > Actinopteri > Amiiformes > Amiidae > Amia > Amia ocellicauda. The sequence goes on along the minus strand of NC_089854.1, from coordinate 143,037 downwards.
TTGTTCTGTGGTGTGTGCCCTGTGTGATGCTGTGTTGTTCTGTGGTGTGTGTGCTCTGTTGTTCTGTTGTGTGTGTATCCTGTGTGATGCTGTGTTGTTCTGTGTTGTTTTGCCCTGTGTGATGCTCTGTTCTGTGGTGTGTGTGCCCTGTGTGATGCTGTGTTGTTCTGTGTTGTTTTGCCCTGTGTGATGCTCTGTTCTGTGGGGTGTGCCCTGTGTGACACTGTGTTTCCCTGTGGTGTGTGCCCTGTGTGATGCTGTGTTGTTCTGTGTTGTGTTGCCCTGTGTGATGCTGTGTTTTTCTGTGTTGTGTTGCCCTGTGTGATGCTGTGTTGTTCTCTGTTATGTTCCCTGTGTGACACTGTGTTGTTCTGTGGTGTGTGCCCTGTGTGACACTGTGTTACCCTGTGGTGTGTGTGCCTTGTGTGATGCTGTGTTGTTCTGTGTTGTGTTGCCCTATGTGATGCTGTGTTGTTCTGTGTTGTGTTGCCCTGTGTGACGCTGTGTTGTTCTGTGTTGTGTTGCCCTGTGTGACGCTGTGTTGTTCTGTGGTGTGTGCCCTGTGTGACACTGTGTTTCCCTGTGGTGTGTGCCCTGTGTGACGGTGTGTGACCCTGTGGTGTGTGTGCCTTGTGTGACTCTGTGTTATGTTGCCCTGTGTGACGCTGTGTTGTTCTGTGTTGTGTTGCCCTGTGTGACGCTGTGTTGTTCTGTGGTGTTTTGCCCTGTGTTATGCTGTGTTGTTCTGTGGTGTGTGCCCTGTGTGACGATGTGTTACCCTGTGGTGTGTGCCCTGTGTGATGCTGTGTTGCTCTGTGCTTCCTGACAGAAGATCCAGCAGCTGTCGGAGGGCTCCATGTTTGGCCACGGGCTGAAGCACCTGTTCCACAGCCGGCGCCGCTCGCGGGAGCGGGAGCACCAGAGCTCCCAGGACTCGGCGCACTCCCTGCAGCTGGCCGGCGCGGTGGGCGGCGGCCACTCGGACCACGACTCGGCGGACGAGAAGGAGCGATCGCCGGAGATGCAGCGCGTGTCGTACGCCGTGTCGCTGCACGACCTGCCGGCGCGGCCCACCGCCTTCAACCGTGTGCTGCAGCAGATCCGTGCCCGGCCCTCCATCCGCCGCGGCGCCAGCCTGCACAGCGGCAGCCGGCGCACCAAAAGCGGCCCGGCCGACGGGCCCAAGAGCGTCAGCCCCCACCTGGCCCGGCGCGCCCCCCAGGACAGCTCCCTGACCGCCCTGCTGCACCCTGGCCGGCCCCGCTCCTCCTCCACCACGGACACGGCGCTGCTGGTGGCCGACGCCTCGCTGCAGTGGCCCCCCGACGACCCCGAGCGCAGCGCTGAGAAGGTGAGTCCGCCGGCACGGTGCAGACACTCCGGGCCCTGGGGTCCGGCCTCGGCGCACCATCGCGGTGTGATACAGACTGAGTCCGGTTACTCTCCACTGATTTGATACGCTGCTCTGCTTTCCTTGGCTCTGTTGCCACATTAATGAGCACATTTTTTAAATTAGTGTTGATCAGTCCCTCCAACAATGCCAGACTATTGCCCCCCCAGTCAGTGAGGAACGCTGCTCCAGATGTGCACAGCTGTGAAGTGCATTTCCACGGATGCAGTAATCGGGACCGGGGTCCTGGGCTGAGTGGTCGAGCTTTAGACACAGTCCGCGATCTCATACTCCCTCATCGTCGTACTGATTTCTGTTAGACTGGTCATTTGTTTGGGTGGTGTTTATTAGTGCTAATGAAAGCGGTCAGTGACTGCGTAGCCGTAGGTAAGACAGCAGGGCAGGCCAGGGGTCTCTGCAGGTGCAGACGCAGGGTCTCAGTGGTTATGGAGCCACAGCGTGGGAGGGCCGCTCCTCGCCGGACCAGAGCGCAGGCTAAATATAGCCGAGCCGCACGCTGACGGTCTGTTGTCTCCCGCTGTAGCAGCCAGAAGGAGCTCTGCGCAGACACCTGCAGCTGCGGTTCCTCCGCAGCAGAGCGAGGCTGCTCGTTTACACAGGCAACAGCGCAGATAGTATTCACACAACCTCACTGTGCTATTGCATCATTTCGTTTTTGCAGGTTTTTCAAAATGTTTGTTACTTGTCATCGTTATTTATGCTATATGTATATCATTATTGACTGGTTTTTTTTGTGACTTGTTTAGTTTCACTGCTTCAGCAAAATCTGGAGTCAGAAGTATCAGGTGCCTTGTGTAGTGCAGTGTGTGTATGAGCTGGGCAGCGCTATAGTCGAGTGGGTGGTGGTATTGTGTAGTGTAGTGTGTGCAGAGCTGTGTGTATGAGCTGGGCAGTGCAGCGTTGCAGGGCAGTGTGTGGTGCTATTGTGTAGTGCAGTGTGTGTGTGAGCTGGGCAGCGCTGTGTGTAATGTGCTGTAGCTGGGCAGTGCAGCGTTGCAGGGCAGTGTGAGATGGTATTGTGTAGCACTGTGTGTAGTGTGTGCTGTAGCTGGGCAGTGCTCTTCCGTGACCCTGAGCAGCTCTGTAATTAAAGCTGAGCTGAAGCTCACAGGGCAGGGCAGCGATATTCATTCCCCTGAAGAGAGGGGACTGTCTAGGCTGCCCTCCAAATTTCCGAGGGAAAATATTTACTCCACAGAGCCTTTAAAGAAAAACATTCCTGCCCCCTGCCCTGCGGCTGGGCTGCTATACTAGGGCATCCTGTGCTGCAGGCAGGGGGCCAGAGGGCGATTGGGGGGGATCAGACAGGGACGCAGCGGCGCTCGGCTCACAGGAAATGTCTTGCTTTTCCTCCTGATGGAAGAATGAAGCCGCGATGATCTGTGGGGATCTGTGACAGCGCTGCACTCGCGTTCCCTGGACTGCACGGCTGGGACACGTCCTGCTGCTTGGAGTGCGAGTGCGTTTCACATAATACAGCTCTCCCAAAAAACATTAATAATAATAATAATCAGAAGAAGAAGAATTAGCAGACGGTTTCAGTGGTTTCACATTTGCTAACACATTGTTCTATAGATTGTTCTGTGCGGTGTTGCTGCAGGAGGCTGCGCAGTCTGCAGTCCATCAGCGCTGAGGCCCAGAGGCTCCTCTTGTCTGTATAGACACCCCTGGCCTGTCTGTCTGTGTGGAGCCGTCAGCCATGCTCTGGGCTCTGGGCTCTGGGCTCTGTGTGGAGCTGTGCTCTGGGCTCTGGGCTCTGGGCTCTGAGAGGAGCCGTGCTCTGGGCTCTGGCTCTGTTTGGAGCTGTGCTCTGGGCTGCTCTGACTCTGTGTGGAGCTGTGCTCTGGGCTGCTCTGACTCTGTGTGGAGCTGTGCTCTGGGGCCTGGCTCTGTGTTCCTGTAGTCTGAACAGACAGCAGCAGAGGAGTAATGTAATCCCAGACCCTTTTGTTTGGGAGTGATGTAATGGAAACAGACTGAACACAATCCTCCTCTGCCCTGAGGCTGAGAGCAGGGCAGGGCAGTGTGAGTGAGCAGGGCAGGGCAGTGTGAGTGGGCAGGGCAGGGCAGTGTGAGTGGGCAGGGCAGGGCAGTGTGAGTGAGCAGGGCAGGGCAGTGTAAGAGGGCAGGGCAGCGTGAGTGGGCAGTGCAGTGTGAGGGGGAAGGGCAGGGCAGGGTAGTGTGAGTGGGCAGTGCAGGGCAGTGCAGTGTGAGTGGGCAGGGCAGTGCAGTGTGAGGGGGAAGGGCAGGGCAGGGTAGTGTGAGTGGGCAGTGCAGGGCAGGGCAGTGTGAGTGGGCAGGGCAGGGCAGTGTAAGAGGGCAGGGCAGCGTGAGTGGGCAGTGCAGTGTGAGGGGGAAGGGCAGTGTAAGTGGGCAGTGTGAGTGGGCAGGGCAGTACACAGCCAGCCGGGCTCCTCTGTTTGAGCACCACATGACCTGGGGAGGCGGTTCTGCTTCCCTCTGCCACCCTGGACTGCAGCACTGTTGCAGAAGCACCACACAGCTGCCCTGTAAAAGCAAAGATACGTTAGTTGTCAGGAAACGGACAGTGGACTCCCTGGGACACAGCAGTGTGTGTGTGGGGGGGGTTGTGTGACCTAGAGAGAGTGCAGTACTTGTGGTGTCATTGTGTTATTGCTTCCTCTGGGGTTTGTGTCGTTCTCTCACAAGCCTGTCAGATGGAAGTTGCTGGATGGTTGAGTGTGAGTGCGGTGCCCCCGCTATGTGTGCAGAAGCAGGCCTGTGCCTGGAGCGGAGGAGCCATGAGAGAGCGGGAGACCATGGTCACATGACTGACTCCAGGACAGATGTGGGGGTTGTCAGGGAAACCAGCAGCCTTTTTCATTGCTGGATACAAGTGTGTGTGTTTGTGCGTGTGTGTGCGTGCGTGTGTGTGTGTTTGTGCGTGTTTGTGTGTACGTGTGTGTGTTTGCGTGTGCGTGTGTGGTTGTGCAATTAAAGAAGTGAATTTATAGTATCACCTTATCACGAATCCTGGAATCTTGTAGAACTCAATTTCTGTAATAATTGGACGCAGACACCAATTCCAAAGATATAAATTGTCAAATTTATTCAAAACAAAGACTAAATGTAGCACTACACTAATTATACAAAAGGGAAAAACTAATTAAAATTCAACTCTAGATCAACAAATCAAAGACAAATCACTTCCCGTGACCAAATCAAAGACCATGGGATCGCATATGATAACACAATCGTTAAACAAAAAAGGTTATAAACACATTGACTACAATACCGGTTAGTAAGACGAAGGTGAGTCTCTCGTTAGTATTATTAGTCAGACATTAAATAACTACGCAGGTTAGTATTTATGTCAGGTAACTTCTCGTTATATATATATATCAGTCTCATTTACGTTTAGGTGCCGAGAAAGATCCTATCATTACTTGTTACCACAATTTCCCTTAACTGATTATTATTCAATGATTAAGGATAGGCAGGGCCACCAATAATCTAATGTCTATTAACTTGTGTCAATTTCAGACTAAACAGTTAAACAGGAATGAGAAGATATTTCTCGGCGTTGACAGATTTTATTTCTAAAATTATCAACAAAACAGTTTAATGCAACACACATTTATATTTAAGAAAACTAAATGATAACACACATTCTAGAGTTATGAATCACAGATTAACATTTCTAATTGATTTCTCAAATGTCATGAATCATGAACTCCAAACTGTTAAACTTATCTGAACTTCGTCGCAGAGAGGCCTCTCTGTCTTCGGGCTCAGATAACAGCACACGGCACGAGGTCTGTGTGGTTTGGAACAAAGGCAGTCCGGTTCGGCTTTGTCCAAGAACTTCCACTCAGTCGATGCACCTGGAAGTTGGGGTTTCGCGAAAGTAGAGTCGTTTCCAAACAGATTTTCCACTGGTTTGAAGGCTCCAAGGTTGTGCACAAAATCTTCTTTGTAAGCAGGGTTTCCATCGTAGTTACTTGAAGACAAAGTCTTTGAGGAAAGCAGGGCCCTGTTTGTTCCAAGGGTCGAGTTTCTTAAGACTCAAAAAGCTATTTAAATGACTGACACTTTCGTATTCAGTCAACTTAGTCAATTGTCCAGCTGTAAAACTCCACTGATCAGGTGGGCACAGGCGGGCAGTGCAGTCTGTAAAGTTCTTTATTTAATAAAGTCCTTTAAAAGAATTGAAAGAAAAGACTGTCCGTTGTTCCTTATAGTCTGTCAGATCAATAGGTGATTGGTCCCTGAGTTCTTGAGATTGGATTTCGGTTTCAGCCCCCAGTGTCCTATTGGAGGGGGGCTTGATTTATGACTGATGTCAATCCATGCCATCTTTTGGAAATGCCGGTTGGCCCGGGTTCGTAGCTCTATGTCGGGATTTCGGCTCTCGTCCACTTCAAAGAGTTTTTATCACCTACAGGCCCCTTTCTCCAGCAGAATTCCAAACTATTTGGCCTCTTCTCGGTGCCATCCTCCCCAAAACTGTCAATTTGATGCAAACCAGTTCCAAGCTGATGAGCTAAGGAAATCTGATAACTTTGGGGGGGGAGAGGTCTTCTTTAGATCAGTGCTTCAGCTCAGAGACAAAATGCTCTTATCCAAATACACGCAACATAACGCTACATGTGCATGTGTGTGTTTTTGTGTACGTGTGTTTGTGCGTGCATGCGTGTGTTTGTATGTGTGTGTGTGTTTGTATGCGTGCGTGTGTGTGTGTGTTTGTGCGTGTGTGTGTGCTTCAGCGCCGATACCAAGCACAGATAAACCTGGTGGTCAGACGCCTGTTACTGGATCAGCCTGGGTTTGGTCTGTCAGAGTTAAGTGTGTGAGTGTGTGCTATTGAGTGTGACAGTACATGTACACGTGAGTGTCTGTTAGTGTGTTGTGTGTGTTGTGAGAGGGTGTTGTGAATGCAGCACCGCACTGTGCAGCCATGGCTTAGTGCAGAGGGAGGCTGCCTGTGTTTACTGTGTGTTGTGCGACAGGGCGCCTCAGAGTCAGCTGGGCTGCAGCCCTTTGTGTCCGCGCTGTTGTTCCCGCCTGGTGCTCCTCGTCCCCGGTCTCTGTGTAAAGTGATCTGAGTGATGAAAGAGCTTTTCAATCAGAGGCAGCGAGTCTTTGTCAGGTGAACAACAGACTGGCAGGGCCGGGGGGGGAACTGATGTCACTGCGGCTGTGCTAGGATCGGCCCGTTTATCTGCCAGGGGCCTCACTCTCACAGCGCTGTCCCCCACTGCGCTGTCTCAATCCACACTGTGGCCCTGTAGAGATGCCCCCACTGCGCTCTCTCACTATTTTTATGTGAAAATAATTTGCTAATCCTTTGCGGAAGGGCTGTAGGAAACCCTCCATGAGAGTTGACCTTTGACCCAGCTACACCAGCGCATACCAGAGGAGTAACCTTTCCCCAGCCGGGATCACAGAGGCCTGCGTCCCTGCGTCTCTGCATCCCAGTGAATTTCAGTGAATCTCAGCTGCCCCCCCAGTTGAGGATTCAAGCTCTTATCGGGTGACCAGTCTTCCTGCTCCCATTGTTCTGTGTCACTGGCAGGCCGGCTATAATTGGCAGCAGAAATTATGTGTGGCTGGGGGTCTGGGGAGGTAGTCTCGCTGTCGTTAGTGTAATTAGGTAGGAGTGCAGGTGCAGCTGCAGAGCCCTCTTGTCTTGTCAGAGAGAGACAGACTGCCCCCGGTCTTCAGAGCACCTCGCTGCTCATACTGCAGTGCATGCTGGGAAACTGTAATATGACCTTTCAAAGCCTGTTTGTGCAGGAAGTGCTTTATTGTGCTTGTTGTGCCCAAGCCTGCTGTGAGAGTGAAACGGCTCCCTGTCAGCATGAGAAACGTCCCATCGTTTGTATTTTTGTACATTTTTTGATACATTTTTTGTATTATTGGGCTCAGCTTCTGATGCCTTTGTCCTGTTCCCTCTGAGAGAACACTGCGCTGAGAGTCCGACTGTGACCTCCGCTGACCCGTGTGGTGGGACGTCAGCAGTCTTCTCGGGGGTCTTGGCTACGCTGCATGTGCATGTCTGCTGCTCAGCACTTTGCTCATCACGATGGGATCAATATGTGCTGAATATCTGATGCTGGAACCCCTGCTTAATATTGTAAAGTGCTGCAGCAGCGGAATGAGATTGCCTCGGCTCCTGGATGTGGCCTGACCTCTGGCTGTGCGTGAGTGAAATCCCCACAGCCCGTCAACGCAGCCCTGAGAGCAGGAGCATGTCTACTGCCAGCCTGTAGCGTAGGATCTGCACGTCAGTACGACAGAGAGAGGCTTGAATGCAGTTTAATATGTCCAGAAAGAATGTGGAGAGATGGGGTGGAGGGACGTTGGGTTGAGTGGGGATGGAGTGACATGGGCTGGGTGGGGTGATCTGTGTAGCGTGCAGGAGCCTCCTGGGTCTCCCAGACGAGTACTGTCCCCTGCAGGCCCTGAGTGATGCCTCTCCCCCACTCCCAGTGCCCTCCTGCCTGGCCCCCGACTTCCAGGAGATGCGAGTGACAGCCTGTTTCCTGGAAGTCTGTTTTCAGAGAAAGGAGTGTGACAGCGTTGCATGGTAAACACTCAGACCCCGACACAGAGAAGCCTCTGAAACAGAACAGTCATTGAGTCCCAGGGTGCTCCCCCCTGCTCATAAGAGTGCAACGCACCGGGGGGGGTGAAGAACAGCGGCCTCTTCAAAGCAGCATGATCAGTCACAATGCCAGCTCTGAGACTCACACACACAGGGTTAAGCTCTCAGGGCTGATCCACAACAATGCACAGAGAGGGACAGCAGACGCCGCTCGGCCCCCAGACAGACCCGGCGTTCATGTGACCCGGCGTCCTGTCGCTCCGCACCTAATGAGACTCGGCGAAGCGAGGGAACGGGGGAGAGAAGCTGTGACTCACACCCTCAGCTGTGTTTTAATCCTCCGAATATTCCTGCGATGTCGATGAGGGAAGTGTGCGCAGCTGCTCTCGTGCTGAGGAGAGGCTCTGTGCTCAGTCTAGAGCATGCTGACACACAGACAGCAGAATAGGCATGGGACCATCTGCACTGACCTGGGCCTGCAGTGCGCTGCGCACACGGACCACCAGAGGGAGCCCCAGCTGAATTTGTTGCCATAGAGACAGAACCCGAGCAGGCGCTGAGTCGAGGCACTGAGAGCCCGGCTTCCGCGGCATCACATCGTCGGTTTTAGGAAATGCGTGACACGGGACGCGGAGTCACAGAGATCACATGTCGTCCGCTCCGGCCCCGCTGCTCTGTGGGCGGTGTTGTGTTTCTGCGGTGAGCAGCGCGCCGTGATCGTGTGTCAGAACCCCATTGTACTCCGCGGTTCCCAGAACAGGCCGACCACGTGCTCTTCACGGTACATCGATCAGCGGCCGCAGTTCTATAATCTCATTCTGCTTTAAATCTGATACTTAGGATCTGAGTGATATGAATACAATGTGACCTGGTTTTGTGCCATGGGGCCAGTCTGCTGCCACGGGAGCAGGACAGCAGGGTCGGGCCCTTTCGGCCCACAGACAGCAGGGGCCCCTGCATTTCCTTTGTGTAGTGCTGAGGAGCCCCCCCAGCAGTGCAGGGCAGCCTGACCACCAGAAGTGGTGACGGGTGTGCGGGTCAGAACACGCTGAAGCCCACTGAGCCCATCTGGTGACACCGTGGGCGGTGAGAGAAAGGACCTCAGCGGCACCGCTATCGGAATTATGCCCCCCCCAAAGCAGGCGGAGGGGTTCCCTCGCTCTGTCTGCCCAGGGCCCACTGAGGACACAGGTGGCCAGACAGCAGCAGCCAATCAGGGCCTGGCCAGCTGACCGTGCTGCCCAGCTGTGGGGGGGAGGCTGGGTGCGTTAATCTGCTTGAAGGCGATGATCTTGAAGGAAGAGCCAGCTCAGCGGTTTGGCAGTGAGGAGTGGGCGGGCACGCTGTGGGTCTTTAATTAACCCCTTCCATGGCTGTCCTTCAGTAACTGCGAGGCGCCCCAATGCCCCGGTGCCACAGTGCCACTATGCCGCACAATACTCCACTAATATCACCTCTAACTCTCGTTGTGAAGATTGTGTGTATTGTGAATCCAGAGTGAATGTGGGTGGTCATTTCCTGCCCCTTCTGGGTGGCACGGGAAACGGCTGCATCAGGCTTAGAGGTGTGTGGTGTGTAGTCTGTGTGTGTGTAGGTATACAGTGTGCACAGATGTAGTGTGTGTGTTTGTAGATTGGAGAGCCCGAGTGTGAGAGAGAGAAGGACCTGAACGACTGTAACGCGACAGTGTTTGTGGACATTGACATCAGACTTGGATTAGGGACTGATTTGGCTGCCAGAGAGTTTTTTGTCTTGTGTGTTTGTTATCAGTTGAATGTATAGAGAGGGACCCCACACACTGTTACAGGAGGGATACAGTGTGTTCAGGGTCAGCAGTGTGTGTGTATGTGTGTGTAGGTATACAGTGTGTAGTCAGTGTGGATGTATTGTGAACTGGCACCCATGAGTCAGAAATGGAATTAAAGGAAGTGAAATACTTTTACTCAAATAAAGACCCAGCAGCACATTGTCCTGAAACAACAACACTCAACAACTCAACTCTCAGCTCCCCAGGCCAGTGTGTCTCAGTCCCTCCTGACTCCCCACTCTCTCTGTCTCTCCTGTTTTGGGAGCAGAGGCTCCTTAAGAGGGTGTGGTGCCGCCCAGGAGGCAGCACTGTGCCGCACTCACAGGCTGGCCGGTCAGTCCTGTAAGCCCCCCAGACGCATCGAGTCCATGTGGCAGGAGCCCCCTGTCCCAGTATATAGAACATGTGTGTTGTGAGCCCGGCCCCCCGGCTGCTGCCCTGCCATGTGCGCTGAGCTGGTGACAGAAGGGGATTAAGCTCCTCCTCTCCACAGACGAGCCGTCCCGAGAGGCGGGCCTGTGGCTCAGCAGATCTTGGGGGGGCGAGGCTGGGCGCTGTCTGTGGTGCCGACTCGGTCCGTGCCAGAGCTCTGCGCAGCCAGCACAGCGCCATGGTGACCCAGGGGCCCGGACAGCCTGAGCGCCAGAGCTGAGCTGCACAGCATCGCGGTGCTCTGGGCTGTGTGTGTGTGTTTACTGTGTGCTGTCAGCCTACGAGAAAGAGAGAGGGAGGGAGGGAGGGAGGGGGATCAGCCCGCTGCTGTGCAGCTCGGTGGGTATTGGGCCGCTGCGCTGGCATGGTGCATCCAGAGGTGAGTCGCTATTCCCTTCTGCTCGGCTCTCGGGGGGGTGCTGGCATTGTCTGTTTACATCCTACTCTGCATCATTGCGAACATCGTTCTGAAGGACTGAGAGGAGTTAGAGTCCGAGGGCAGTGTCTGGCGTGCTATTTTCAGCTCTCAGTGGTGAAAGTGGCACAGCTGTGTGTAGAGGGGAGCCGCGGTGCGGGCCTCCTGTGTGTATCTTTGACGATTGTGTGTGTGTGTGTGTGTGTGTGTGTGCGCGCGCGCGCACTGAGCCCCCGACGCTGCCGTCCTACTGCCTGCTAATTCACCGCATACTAATCCACCATGCTGCGAGGAAAGAAGGTCACCAATGATTTCCTAGGATTTGGATTAGAATTGTATAGTTAACCCTGGAAGGCAGCGAGAGCGGGCTCTGCTGTGTGGACCGTGCGGTTCTGGCCCGGTGCTGCTCCTCATCTCCCTCTGCAGACCCTGAGATAGACTGTGGCCGTGTGGGCCGGGGAGAGTGGGAGTGATGGGGGGGTTTCAATCAGTACAATACAACACGGCGGAATAAAACACAGTACCAGACAATACAATATTGAACTGTACAATAAAACACACACCAGTGAAAACAGAAGTATTTACAAGTTGCCACAGAGAGAGACCGGAGAGTACAGGTGAGAGGTAGCCATCTTGTTATTTGACTAGTTTCAGAATAGTCTTAGCATTGCTCATTTTGTTTTAAGTTTGCCTTAAATTGACGTTAGCATTGTCTGTAGTTTGCCTAAATTGAAGTCAATTCAGTTCAGATGCTGAGTTGGTGAAAGTAAACAGGTTGTAGAAGGGAGTTTCTGTCTAGGACTAGCAGGAATTCTGTTGCAGGAGGAGCCAGGTGGGGCCAGTTAGGTGTGAATTCGGGGCAGGTAGACAAAAGCTACTTAAAGCAGCTGTTTTAGAAAGAACTGTGCTGTTTCTCACTGACAAAAGTTAGGCAGTTGACTAGCAGCAGGAACCAAGAGAAGTATAAAGAAACAAACAAAAAAAAAAGTAACATTTAGAAGCATGTGGCCACTACAGTGTCAGGTTTGCAGAATGATTGCCTTCCTGGATGAACTCATCCAAGAAGGCTTCATTTGTGAACGTTGTCGGCATGTTGAAATCCTAGAGATCATGGTTTGTGATCTTGAGGCTCAGCTTGTCAATCTGCGCTGTATTAGGGATATAGAAGAATTGGTCAATCAGCCCATGAGAGAGATGGTGTGCACAACAAAACCTAGGAGAGTTGAGATCTTAGAGCAGGACAGCGTAGAGAACTGCTGGGTTACAGTAGGTCGTAACCACAGAAAAGGGCGTGCACAACCCCTAGAAACACCCCAAGAGCTTGAATTGCCCAACAGGTTCCAACTGCTGGACACCGAGTTGGACAGTGACAGCTCAGAGGGTGATGGGGGGGCAGTTGACCACCAGAGCACCATGGTGCCCACTCCCCCCCAGAAGAAGGAGGTAGTTATAGTAAGAGACTCAATTCTTAGAGGTGTAGATCACACAGTGTGTTCTAGTGATAAGGAGACCCGCATGGTATCTTGCCTGCCTGGTGCTCAGGTTGCAGATCTCCCTAAACTAGTAGACGGGCTACTGGCCAAAGCCGGGGGGAATCCACTGGTCATGGTCCACATTGGAACCAATGACATAGGAAAAGGTAGGACAGAGGTTCTGCAAGACAAATTTGAAGAGTTAGGAACAAAACTAAAGAGCAGAACCTCCACGGTAATTTTCTCTGAAATACCACGTGCCAGGCCAGGGAGACAGGCTGAGATTAGAAAGTTTAACACGTGGTTGAAAGCTTGGTGTAAGGAAGAGGGGTTTAGGTTTATGGAGCATTGGTCTTTCGGCTGGGATAGATGGGACCTATACAAACCGGACGGTCTACAAGGGAAACTGCCAGTAGGAAAGTCCTGAAATGTTTGTACCTCAATGCCAGGAGTATAAGGAACAAGATGTTAGACTTGGAAGCCACAGTGCTGGCGTGTGACTATGATGTTGTAGGAGTGACAGAAACATGGCTTACAGAAAATTATGGGGATGAATACAAGTTGGAAGGATACACACAGTTTAGGAGAGACAGGCAAAATCGAAGAGGGGGTGGGCTATCATTATATGTGAAAAATGACATTGAGGCAGAAGAACTCAAATTAGATCCGAGTAACAGAACAGAATCTTTGTGGGTGAAACTTTTGAACAAGAGATCTGGAGGATTAGTGGTAGGAGTGTGTTACAGACCACCCAACTCAGATATTCAGCATGATGTTGCATTGTACAGTGTAATCAGGACTGCATGTAGCAAGGATGTGGCTGTTATAATGGGGGATTTCAATTTCTGGGAAAGCCCAGTGGGGACTACAGAAGCGGAAATGGAAATGGTTGAGATGGTAAATAACTGCTTTCTAACTCAATTTGTCAGGGAACCAACCAGGGAGAGCGCATGTATTGACTTGATCTTTTCAAATGACCAAGATAGAGTCAGGGGGACACTAGTTAGAGAACCAATGGCAAACTGTGATCACAACATGGTTAGCTTTGAGGCATTCTTTCAAAAAACAAGGTCCAAGTCTAAAACAATGGTCTACAATTTTAGAAAAGCAAACCTTGAACGTATGAGACGGCACTTAGAAGAGGTAGACTGGAGCACATTGGATACAGAGTTAGTTGAAAATGGATGGGTATATTTTAAGAATATACTACTGGAAGCTCAGGAGCAATTTGTACCAAAACTTAGCAAATTGGCCAAAATGGTTTAATAGAGGTATGCAAAAAAATATAAAGAGGAAGAAAATGTTGTATAGCGCATACAAAAGGGATGGTGATGAAACAAAATACATAGAATATGTTGAGCTGCAAAGAGATCTTAAGAAAGGGATCAGGAAAGCAAAGAGGGAAATAGAAAGAAACATAGCTCTTGGAGCTAAAACCAATGCAAAGAGCTTTTTTCAATATTATAACAGCAAGCAGTCAATAAAGGTGAAACAGATAAAGGGCAAAAATGGAGGTATCTTGGAAAACGAACAAGATGTGGCAAATATTCTAAATGAGTATTTCACAGAGGTTTTCACAAATGAAAAGACAGATGACATGCCACAGGTTGACAATCAGTCCAGTCAAACCCTAAGAGAGATCAGGATAAATGAGGAGGAGGTACTAAAGGGACTAGCAGAATTAAAAACAAACAAATCACCTGGGCCAGATGGTATATTTCCAACAGTACTTAAAGAAATTAGGGAAATTATTTATAGGCCGCTAACTCAATTATTCCAAATGACACTTAGAACAGGGGATGTGCCAACTGACTGGAAGACAGCAAATGTCATACCAATCCACAAGAAAGGGGACAAAACTGAGCCAGGAAATTACAGACCAATCGGTCTCACCTGCATCACCTGTAAAATGTTGGAAAAAATGATGAGACAGAAAATAGAGGAGCATCTCAATGAAAACCATATTCTTGGAGATAGTCAACATGGGTTTAGACAAGGCAGATAATGTCTTACTAATTTATTTTAAAAAATTGAACATGCAACTGCAGCTGTAGATCAGGTGAAAGCATATGATATGATCAGCTTTTGATAAGGTTCCACACCAAAGACTGATCCTCAAATTGGAAGCTGTAGGTATTCAGGGTAATGTAAGTAGATGGATTATGAACTGGTTGATGTATGGGAAACAGAGGGTGTCGATTAGAGGAGTCACTTCTAACTGGAGGGAGGTTGTTAGTGGAGTTCCACAGGGATCAGTACTAGGGCCTTTGCTTTTTCTAATATATATTAATAATCTGGACTCTGGGATAGTTATCAAACTTGTCAAATTTGCAGATGATACTAAAATAGGTGGCTCAGCAGATACAATCTCGGCAGCACAGACTATTCAGAGGGACTTAGATAATATTCAGTTGTGGGCTGACACCTGGCAGATGAAATTCAATGTGGACAAGTGCAAGGTAATACATGCAGGTAACAAACATGTCTGCTATAATTACACTATGGGAGGAACAGATCTAGATGAAGTAATGCATGAGAAAGACCTAGGAGTCTATGTGGACTCCTCACTTTCTCCATCCAAGCAATGTGGGGAAGCAATAAAAAAGGCAAACAGAATGCTAGGGTATATTGTCAATAGTGTAGAATTTCAGAGGAGAGCAACCAGACTTATTCCAGGTCTGAAGGGAATGTCCTACTGAGAGACTGAGGAACTGAACCTTTTCACCCTGGAACAGAGGAGACTACGTGGGGATCCAAGTCTTTAAAATCATGAAAGGCATCGACCACATCAAACCAGAGGAGCTTTTCCAGATCAGCAGGGACACACGCACCCGGGGACACAAATGGAAATTGGGCTTCAAGGCATTCAAAACGGAAAACAGGAGACACTTCTTTACACAGAGAGTAGTCACAATCTGGAATAAACTACCCAGCGATGTGGTTGAAGCTGAAAGTTTGGGAACATTTAAAAACAGTCTGGATAGGATCCTTGGATCACTTAGATATTAATGGACACCAAACGAGCACGATTGGTCGAATGGCCCCCTCTCGTTTGTAAACTTTCTTATGTTCTTATGTTCTTATGTTCTTATTAGTGGTTTAACAAACAATATTGAGCGTAGAAACATGCATACTGTATTGGTGTCGGTCTTTACTCTGTGGAAGTCAGTAATATTTTCATGAGGTTTATTGTTGTGATTATTAACAGTGCTTTGCAATCAGTCATTAGCGTGTGCAGTGTCAGTCTCTCACCGCCGGGTGGCGACAAACTCTGGGTGTGTGAAACTGTGTGCTGAGCACACAGGGGGCGGCAGAGGAGGCTTTTCTTTTAGTGTTTTTATTACTATATTTTCATGAATCATCACTCTGGCCTGATGCCTTAGGGTGGGAGTATCACACTGAACACAACACAGTACAACACAATGCACACACATATACACACTCATGCACACATCCAAACATAGCCTTACATACACGTGCACATACACACACATACTGACACACACATACGCTGACTGACACACACAGACACGCAGACACACACACACACACACACACACACACAGACAGACCGACACAGACACTCACACATATACACACACACGCAGACTCACACACACACACAGACAGACAGATGGACAGACACAAACACACACAGACGAAAAGACAGATAGACAGACAGATGGGCATGCTCAGAGTCGCTCCATTCACTGCGGTGTGTCCTGACTGACAGCCCCCTGCCCCTCGGCCCCACTCCACAGCTGTGACCCCCTCTGACCCCGCTCTCCCAGCCGGCTCAGGTTTCGGCACACTTGTCTCAGTCACAGGGAGAAGGGTGGGGGGGCGCAGAGCCCATGAGCGCTGCTGCCAGAGAGGGCAGGGAGTCTGTGTGCAGGGCGGCTGCGAGACGTAGCCGAGACGCACGGAGACGAGAGGCGTCCTTGTCCCACCTGACCATTCTGCCCGGAGGAGCCTCGAACGCTGAGGACCCTGTTACTAGGTGACATCTGCTTCCTGCATCCGTGTGGCAGCACATGGCTCCATCGCTGCACCTGTGTGCGGTGAGAGGACAGCGCCGGGGCTGGGGAGGAGAGAGGGGTGAGAGGACAGCGCCGAGGCTGGGGAGGAGAGAGGGGTAAGAGGACAGCACCAGGGGCTGGGGAGAAGAGAGGGGTGAGAGGACAGCGCCGGGGCTGGGGAGGAGAGAGGGGTGAGAGGACAGTGCTGGGGCTGGAGAGGAAAGAGGGGTGAGAGGAGAGGAGAGAGGGATGACTGGGGAGGACAGAGGGGAGAGAGGAGAGGAGAGAGGGATGACTAGGGAGGAGAGCAAGGCTCAGACGAAGGCTATAGTTGTGTGGGGACTCCAGGGGGTGTTGTGTGAAATGCACTTTTTCTTTTCGTCTTTAAGATCGTCTGTGAAGTTGGCTCCCCTGCCCAGAGGCTGTGGTGGGGCTGCAGACGCAGGGCTGTTTGTGGGGGTGCGGGGGGTGCTTGGTATGGAGTGTACCCGTCACAGGGGCTGTTTACTGGGGGGGCAGCAGGGGCTGTTACTCTGCGAAGGTGCTGGGCTCGTAGCGACACCCCGCTGTGGCTCTGAGGAGTTGTTTACATCCGCAGGACAAATAGTTGAGGCTCGGCCAGGTGAAAGGAAAGCTGGTCCTGCTGGGGTGCTGTCCCATTGACATGGGCTCAGTGCTGTCACACCAGCGTCACTCAGGGGGACTTTGGGTGTGAATTGACCCCTGTCTCTGTCGTGCTCTCTGTCTCCCTCTCTGCCTCTCTGTCTGTCTTTGTCTCTGCCTCTCTCTGTCTCCCTGCCCAGCACACTGCTAGGCCGCACACCCTGGCGCTGCACAGCCATCAGGACACCCGCTCAGTCTCTTGAGACGTGCTCTCGGTGAGCAGATGAGTCACACAGAGCTCTTGGGCTGTGCTGGCAGACACTCGTTCTGTGTGTATTTATATGTCACTCATGGTTCCCGACGCCGCTGAGAGACGCTCGGAGACAGAACGCCTGGAATGCCCAGAATAACAGGTGCACTCTAGAACGGCCGAGATCAAAGCCCAGCTGCTGAGTGTTGTTCTAACTGTGACAGACTGCGAGGGTCTGGCCTACATTCATGCCAGCGCTGCCTGTCCTCAGTCACAGCGAAAGACTCAAATGCCAGAGCGCTGTAGCAGACGGCTCCCAGAAACAGGGTCTCCCCCCCCACAGATCAGCTATTTATACCGGACAACAATGTGCCGCCACAGCCATCAGCCCTCCGACTGTGGCACAGACTAGTGGCTCTCCAGACGGGCTGGCAACGGGCCCACACAGCTCTGTAACACACAGACACACACACATGCAAGCTGGCTGACCAGTCGGCTGCTGCTCCGACAATCTTCCTCAATGGAGCACCCAGTCTAGTGCCCGCATCTTGGTCTCGGGTGCCGGGAGGAGAGCAGTGCTGCTGAGCTCCGTGCGGATGGCTGTGTGAGTGCGCTGGGCTGTGCGAGTGCGCTGGGCTGGGGAGCTGTGTAGAGTGTACACTGGGGGCTGCGTGCCAGTGTGTAGTTGCTGTGAGACTGGGTGGCTTCTCTGTGCTGCCTGTGGATGCAGGTAACCCTGTGCTAGGGCTGCGGTGGGGGCTCGGGGGGGCTCGTGTGTGTGTGATGGGGTGGTCTGTGATTGTGTGTGGTTGGTCTCTCTGTCTGTCCCACTGGGCTCCACTGTTACAGACCAGCGGGTCGGTGTGATAAAGGACACGTTGGTGCAGATGGGGTTAAACAGACCGCAGCAGTGCTGTGGACTGTCAGTGATTGACAGGCCGTCAGTCTGCAAGCGCTGCTGCTGATCAGGCAGTGGGGGGGCATTTCATGAGCACATCTAACAACAGAGGAAAAACACCAAGCTTTTCTGTTGGATGTCATTCAGTGAAGCCGTGATGCTTCTTCACGAGGAGGATCTGTGTGTTTCTCCTCTGAAGCCACAGAGTGCAGCAGAGGAAGGCGATGTTGTGTCTGTTCATCGTGGATTGTATTTAATGAATAACTGTGATGTGATGAGAACAGCCCTACCGCTGGGGGATCTGGACCGCCCTGCCGTGACCGGACCGCGGGGGGCGCCGTGCTGTGCCTCCTCTGTGGGGCTGATGGGAGGAGCGGTGTGGGGCAGTGGGGGAGCGCGATGCTGCTACTGGAGCGGGCCGCGATGAGAAGGCCTCTGCCGTCTCTGTGAGCGGCTTTGAACAGGGGGTAGATGCCGTATCACAGCCCCCGACTCCCTGGGCCTGGTCTGCCCTCTTCTCTGGGGGAGGAGACGCCCAGCCCAGAGAGAGCTGGGGAGACTCTGCTGCCCTCCCTTCAGTCAGAGTGCAAGCTGGGGTATGTGTGTCTCTGTGCTCCACACCTGAGCAGTTTACTGTCAGCCACCCCTGCCCCTCCCTCATTCGCCCTCCTTTTGGGTTTCCTGTCGCTCCCTCTGGGCCGTGGTGCTGATTGGGGCTCCAGGGCCCCCCCCCTCACTCTCTCTCTGTCTCTCTCTCTCTCGCTGTGAAATTACTGCTGTTCTCTCCAGCCTCGCTGTGGTTTCCAAGAGGAGCTAATTTAATCTCCTGAAGTGGCTTTCTATTAACGCTTGTTTATTTGTTTGGTGTGCGCGTGCGTGTGCTTGTCTTGGGGGTTATCTGTGGACTGCCAGTCCAGATTGTCCTCAGCGATCTGACACTCTCTCCTGCACTCGGAACAGTTTGTGCTGGAGAAGGACTGATGACATCCCTGGCTCCGGCAGGACTCTGAGACAGCTGTGTAGAGGCTTGGCGGGGGGAGGGACATGGACCCTGTGTGTGTGTGTGTGTGTGTGTGTGTGTGTCGGTCTGTCTGTCTGTCTGTCTGTCTGCAGTGAAAGTGAGGTTTGATTTGATTTTCTTCTTGTTTTCTCACATGGGAGGAGGAGGAGGCTGGTGTGAGCTCTGCTCAGCAGCTGCATCTAAGCGTGTCCATGCAGGGTTAACAGTTTAAACAGTCCCCTCCCCCTTTCCCTCTCCCTCCTTCCTTCTCTTCCCCCTCTGTCACTCCCTGCCTCCCTCCATTGATCTCTCTCCCTCTCTCCTCATCCCCTCCCCCCAGTGTGACAAAGGGCTTCCCCTGCACAGGGTTACAGGGCCCCGTCTTTACGACCGCACGGCACCACAGGAGAGCCGAGAGAGTGATAGAGGAGGAGAGAGGAAGAAAGACTGTGACGGGAGGAGAGAGAGTGACAGAGAGATGCAGTATCTGAAGCATCCTGACAGTGTGGAGTGCGACGGAGTCAGCAGGATTAGAAAATTCTACTGCAGCAGCAGCAGCAGCAGCAGCGTTGTCTTTGTGTTCTGGTTCATTGTGTGCTGTGTCTGTACTGTACACTCGCCTGTTTCTCGGTCTTTGCAGGGTGTGGGGCTACATGTGTACAAATCATTGCTCATTTCTTAGCTATTTTCCTACTTCAAGGTGGGATGACCTTGTTGTTTTTTTTTTTGTATTTTTATTTCATCAGATTTGGCTGCATACCTCCTGCAAGCACACACACACACACACAATCATAAACAGACACGCGCGCTGCTCGAAATCCAGGCTCCTGTGTCTGGGGACTTTCTGTGATGGGAGAGAGCAGCCTCGCGGTGTCACACACTCAGACGCCCCGCAGCCTTGTGAACCCCCCTCCTCTGACACACACACACACACACACACACACACACACTCACACTCCCCCAGCCCCCCACCCCCACTGCTCCGTGCTGGAAGACGCACTCTGGTGCTGCGCGGGAGCAGGGCAGAGCGTGTGCAGTCTGTCAGCGACGCTGCAGCTGCTCAGACACGGCGAGAGGGAGAGAGCCTGGACGCGCCGCACCTCTCTGACGTACTGACAGGCTGACGGACGGACAGACTGACTGACTGAGGGCCAGAGGCAGACAGAGACAGAGGCAGAGGCCAGGGCCGAGGCGGGGGGAAGGGGCAGGAAGGCGGGCTGTTCGCAGGGCTGTCGGGGGGGCAGCGGCGCCGTTGAAGGGGATGGGATCGGCTGCCAGAGCGCAGAGGCCAGGAGTCGCTGCCCGGGATTAAACAGTATGGTAACGTTCACGGGCTGCATCTCTCACCGCCTGCCAGCTGCCACGCTCACCGTGTGTCACCGTGTCTCTGTCTGCGTGTTGGGCTCTGTGTCAGTGTCTCTGTGTCTGTGTCGGGCTCCGTGTCCCTGCGTGTCGCTGTCTGTGTGCGCCATGTCTCTGTGCATGGCTGTTCGCAGACTGCAGGACTCAGCGCCGTGTTCTGCACCCGTGTGGCGCTCTGCTGCTCTCCCTCTCCATCTCCTCTCCTCTCTTCCCTTAATTGGCTCTTTGTGATGATCGCTTATCACTCACGCAGCCCAGCTGTGTGCGGTACAGTGCACAGCCCCGACCCGCCAGCTCGTCCTTGCTTCTATTATTGTTGCTCTTGATTCTCATGATTTTGCAGACATTGCAAAACCATTGCACACTGATATTAAAGATCTGGTCCTGGTTTGTGTGTGTGTGTGTGTCTGTGTGTATGTGTGTCGGTGTGTGTGTGTGTGTGTGTGTGTATCAAGGCTCCTGGGGAGGTGCTGGATGCTGCTGCAGGCTTCACGTCTCTTCTCTGCAGAGAGGATTGGTTGCCCCTGAGTGATCTGAAAGTTGTATGTGTGCCATTGTGGCTGCGTTAGCCGGGGCTTTGGGCTGACAAAGGCATTTCAGGAGCCCTATTAACATGCAGCTGTGGCTGTTCCCTGCCTCTGCACTGATCCTCAGGAATCCAGTGCATTTCATCACTTCACTTCAACACACACATATTTGTATTTGTCGTTTTATTTTTGCGTTTTGGTCGAGTCGGCGTGCTGGAGGGTCTCCTGGGAGGGGGGGCTGTACTCTGTACTGTGCTGCATTCTGGGAGGGGGGGCTGTACTATGTACTGCGCCACGTTCAGGGGTGGGGGGTGTGTGTTTGATTCTGCACTCAGGGATGTGGGGCTGTATTCAGTACTGTGCTGTGCTTAGGGATGGGGGGCTGTATTTAGTACCACGCTGTGCTCAAGGATGGGGGGTTGTATTCAGTACTGTGCTGTGCTAAGGGGGGGAGCTGTCAGACCCACACACACCTCCTGTGGCGGCGCTGGGTGCCATGTGTTGTGAGACTGGGGTGTCACACTGAATTGTCTTGCCTTCGGACACTTTGCAGTGTGAAGGGGGGGGCTGCTGGCAGAGATTTAAATGGAGAATTTGCTACTGGCTGCATTTTGCACAGCGCTGCCCTTCTGAGTCTGTACTCTATTTTGTTACACTGTTTTCTTCTATGACACATGGTCTCTTAAAGTGAGTCTTTTTCGAGAATCCATCTGCATTCCTGCACAGTGGATGGTTTTGCTTTCCCTGGCTGGAAGCGGTTCGGTGGGTCTGTGTTGTCTGTCTGCAGCCGAGGCAGATAGCGCTGGCAGTGTGAGCACAGAGAGTGGTGATGCGGACATCGATTGCTTCTGCCTCCGGAGTGGCGCGAGCGTGGTGCCTGTGCAGCGGGCTGCTGTTGTGGTCTGGGGGCGTATTTGTTATCATTCAGTCAGCAGGTGTGTTGCAGTGACCGGTCTCCCTCTTGTGAGTGACAGACAGCTGCTCTTTTTCACACAGAGGAGCATGATGCTGTAATGTCTTGTTCGTATAAAATAGTGTGATGCCAGAGCAGCCCTGCACACCCAGACAGCAGAGACGGGCAGAGCTGCCACACTGGCAGGAGGTCAGATGGGTGACCGTGCATGACGCCCAGGCCGGGCTCTCAGACTATATGTCCAAATCGGCGCAGTCCTTCACACACACAGCACCCAGCCACACTCTGTCCATCGGTTTTTGTTTACTGTCGCCTGCCTGGTTCCAGACCACACTGGACACACACAGTGGACTCTCACACACAGTGTATGGCTCTTATACAGCATGAATTAAGTGTTAGGAAGTGAAGTGTCAGGTGCTGTCTGTATGGAAAGATACCCCTCTGAGCTCCATTGGGACGGCTCGAGAGGTCAGGAGGTCAGCCTCACCCCCCTGCATGTTAGCAGCCCCTGCAGGACTGGGTGCCACAGACCCCTGCGTCAATAAGAGCACAGCCCTCCGCCCCTGCAAACAGTGTCAAGATGAAATAAACAAATAGAAAGTGAAGTGGTGCAGCTGACAGACCGCAGAGTGCGTTGCTTCTCTTGTCTGTTTCTCATGCCTGTAGGCGGCTGCGCAGTCAGCAGTGTGATGTTGAGTTCACAGAGTAGTCAGTCACTGTGCTTTTGAAATTCAGAGGTTAGAGAGAGGCAGGGAGGGAGGGTCATTGGCCAGTTAGATAAAACAGCCTCAGCTCAAGTTCCTCTCCCGTGTCCCTACGGTGTGTAGCTGCAGGGCAGGGGGCGGGGGTGCCAGGGCAGGGAGAGGGGCTCAGGTGGGTGAGGCTGCAGCAGCGTTGTCCAGAGAGCGGAGAGATGAGGAGGAAGGACATGAGCCCAGACCGGTAACCCTGCGTCACGGCTTCATCTCTCCCTGCTGCTCGCCTGCTCTCTGCTGTTAGAACAGACTCCATCTCTCCCTCTCTCTATCCCAGAAGGCCATATTCATAAAAAGTTTTGACAGTTGCACAGACAGACAGACTCGAGGAGGTGTCACATCTTCCACAATGCTGAAATGTTAAGGAAAGTAGATGAAAAGCTTAATCTTTCCTGTTTCATACCCCTGGCACTTTGTTCTTGTTTTTAAAACAGGAGATGCTGTTTAAAGTTTTAAAAATATGGGCCAGTGTGTCTTGCACATCCTGGACTGTGCGGTGAGAATGTCAAAAATGGTTACATAATGGTTACGCTGTGTTTGATGTTCACTCTGTAGAGACACTGTGTAACTCAGTGGATGAGTGCGCCGTGCAGCTCAGCACAGGGACTGGGCTTGGGCCCCTCATGTGGCCCTGTGATGCCTGATCAGCAGATTGACTTCTTGTCAGTGTTCACACTGGTGCTGTGACTCTCTCACTTCCTGCAGGTCAAACAGACACTGACAGCCCTCTGCAGTGTGCAAACGGGGTGTGAGTGTGTGTGTTGAGGAATGAGCCGTGTCATACTGCATTGTAACATTAAAGGCAGCCCTTCAGAGAGGGTCTCCGCAGCGCCTCCCCCCGTCTGAGAGCCATGCAGCGCTGACCTCACAGCCCCCTCTCGCCGGACTCTGAGCACTGGAGCCCTGATGAGCAGTCAGCCCTGCTGTGAATTAAACAGCCTGGCAGCAGCAGACTCGGCCCCTGTGTCTCTCGCACCTGCTCCCATAGCGCTTTTCTACCGACATGGAGCCGGTGCTGGAGCCGCAGCCGCTGCTCGGCCTGGGATCCAGCCGATGTTTTTGGGAACCGGCCCGCTTTTCCACCGGCCTGGGAACCTAGCGCTGACGTCACTGGTGTGGGCGTTCCCAAGCGCGGAGTAAGAGAAACACAGCGATAATAATCAGCACCGAGGACTGCGACTTCAAACCCTGTTATACATCCCAATCAAACTCATTGTGAAAAGCAAAACAAAAAACACGAGATCACATGTAGACAAGCAGAAACGCAAATACAGCTTTACGAATATGCTAAGATAACTCAGCCTTTTATTTGTATTGATGCATTAAGGGATTTACACCGATTCGCTATTTCAGACACTTTTACTGTATTGAATACAGTGCTGTGCTAAGAAAATGAATTTATTCACATTATAAATCATGCGCAAACCAACCCGGGACACATGACTCGTAGCGGCGCTTCATTACAAACAGCGCTTCTGTTCAATCTGTCTCGCATTAACTCTCATCGTCATAATCTCGCGGTAACACGGCTGTCCTGACACGGAAGCTGCGCTCAGTCGTCTCTCATCGCTGCCATTTGACAACAACTAACTAGTCATTGACCTGTGAGACACATAGTTACTGTAGTGTCTCTGACAGACCGCTGTTCGCTGCTGGTTTCGCTCATTTTTAATAAACTCTCCTGACTGCTCGTCTCTGCCGGCATTTCAAACATGGCGGCTGAACTCCAGCCAATCACTTTGTGTGGAGACGACTTAACCCCGCCCCCGGCCCTGACTTCACGGGTTCTTAGGTTCCAGACGAGCAAGTTTTGGGTGCCAGAAAAAGTGGCTCCGTGCGGCCGGGAGACAGCTGGTCTTCTGCGGGGAAAAGCAAGAAATGGTTCCAAATTAGGCACTGGCTCCTTGTCGGTGTAAAAGAGCTGTCAGAGCGGCTTGGCCTTGTGTTGATTTATTTCAGTGTGTGCAGGCAGAGTGGCCCTCGGCCGCCAGGGGGCAGCGGTGCACAACCCAACACATCCACTGCAGCTAGTACTGTAACTGTAACAAAAAGTAATGATGCACGAAAATGAGAGCAAGCAGGGGGTCTTCCTGCCACACTTTATATCCCGGGACAGCCTGGAAACAAGTGAGCTGATATCTCCTCTGTGGAGAAAGGGATTGTGGCAGCACAGAAAACCAGTGATGGAGGGAAGCGTGATGTGAAGGAGGGCTGGAGGGGGCAGGAGGGAAGGGAGGAGTCTGGGGGTGGCAGGAGGGACAGGGACGGGGTTGGGCCGCTTTGAACACACCAGGCTGCTGTGCTGATTGACGCACCTAACCCCTGTCTCTCTGTGTCTGTGTACAGCTGGAGAAGGGGGAGGTGAGCACGCTGGGGCTTCCCCCCGCTGCCAGCCACGGCGGCTCCGATGGCAACATCAGCTTGGACGTCCCCGAGGCGCCGGACCCCCAGCGCACGCGCGCCGCCATCGAGCACCTGCAGCAGAAGATCCTGAAGATCACAGAGCAGATCCGCATTGAGCAGGAGGCGCGGGACGAGAACGTGGCCGAGTACCTGAAGCTCGCGCACAACGCCGACAAGCAGCAGGCCTCGCGCATCAAGCAGGTCTTCGAGAAGAAGAACCAGAAGTCGGCGCAGACCATCTCGCACCTGCACAAGAAGCTTGAGCACTACCACAAGAAGCTCAAGGAGATTGAGCAGGTGCAGCCCCTGGGACAGGTCCTGTTGGCCGGAGGGGGACGGGCTCACACGCACCTGCGGCCTCTTCTGAATCTCTCTCTCTCTCTCTCTCTCCACAGAATGGGCCATCTCGGCAGCCGAAGGACGTGCTGCGGGACATGCAGCAGGGCCTGAAGGACGTGGGCGCCAACATGCGTGCAGGCATCAGCGGCTTCGGCGGCGGCGTGGTGGAGGGCGTGAAGGGCAGTGTGTCGGCGCTGTCGCACACGGCCGTGGTGTCTAAGCCGCGCGAGTTCGCCAGCCTGATCCGCAACAAGTTCGGCAGCGCGGACAACATTGCACACCTGAAGGACGCGCTGGAAGACCCGCAGCCTGAGGAGGCGCAGCGCACGCTCAGTGGCAGCGCCACGCTGGTATCCAGCCCCAAGTACGGCAGCGACGACGAGTGCTCCAGTGCCACCTCCGGCTCGGCTGCCGGCAGCACCTCCGGGGCGGGGGGGGGCGGGCCGGGCCCCGGCATGGGCAGCCCCAAGTCCAACACCCTGGACCAGCACCCACCCCCCCACAGCTCCTGGGACACGCTGCTGGAGGAGCTGCGCGAGATCAAGGCCAGCCAGGTGCATCTGGAGGACGCCATTGAGGACATGAAGACGCAGCTGCAGAGGGACTACTCCTACATGACGCAGTGCCTGCAGGAGGAGAGATACAGGTGACGCACTGAGACACACACACACAGACACACACGCACAGACACACACTGGGACCCACGGCGGGGGACACTCACACACTGGGATCCACACTTGCACACTTACACACATTCACACACTGTGTTGTGTGTGTGAAGTATGTGCAGTGTGCAGTGTGTTGTGTACAGGATGTAGTTATTATTAATAATAATTATTTGGCAGTAGTGTAGTATGTGTTAACCCAGTGTGTGCGCAGGTACGAGCGTCTGGAGGAGCAGCTGAACGACCTGACCGAGCTGCACCAGAACGAGATGACCAACCTGAAGCAGGAGCTGGCCAGCATGGAGGAGAAGGTGGCCTACCAGTCCTACGAGAGGGCCAGGGACATCCAGGTGAGAGGGACACACACTCACACTGATGAGCTGCGGTGTTGTGTAGTTAATTGAGGTTAAGTGAGGTTTACTGGTGAACTTTGTGCTGTAAATCTGTTATCTGATTAATTCAGTTCAAAATTAAATTAACCAAAACTGAGCGGTGGAGCAGAGAGGAAAGGACAGGCATAAAGAACCAGAGTATAACCTGTGTGTCTGTGTGTGTGTGTGTATGTCTATGTCTCTGTGTCTGTGTGTTTGTCTGTGTGTGCGTGTGTCTCTGTATCTGTGTGTGTGTGTGTGTGTGTCTGTCTGTCTGTCTCTGTGTGTGTGTGTCTGTCTGTCTCTGTGTCTGTGTCTTTGTGTGTGTGTCTCTGTCTGTGTGTGTGTGTGTGCGTGCGTGCGTGTGTCTCTGTGTGTGTGTGTGTATGTGTGCATGCGTGTGCGTTTCCCTGCAGGAGGCGGTGGAGTCCTGCCTGACGCGCATCACGAAGCTGGAGTTGCAGCAGCAGCAGCAGCAGGTTGTGCAGCTGGAGGGGGTGGAGAACGCCAATGCACGGGCACTGCTGGGCAAGTTCATCAACGTGATCCTGGCACTGATGGCAGTGCTGCTGGTGTTCGTGTCCACGCTGGCCAACTTCATCACGCCGCTGATGAAGACGCGGGCGCGCGTGGCCGCCACCATGCTGCTGGCACTGCTGCTGTTCGCGCTGTGGAAGCACTGGGACCTGCTGGAGCTGTGGCTGCTGCCCAGCTGATCGGCTCGGGGCCGGCGGGCGACAGATCGATTAATTGATTTATTGGTGTTTTTTTCCATGACACCGTATCGCGACACCACCCCCTCCTCCACTCTGCATTCTTTTCTATCCCAGAGGGGACAGTTTATACCGATAGAAACATTTGATTTATTTAGATTTTTTCCACCATCAGATGTTTTTGTTCTCGGTTTTGTTCCTTTATTTATTTATTTTTCAAAGGTGTGTGAAAGTGTGTAGTTCCCCTGGAGGCAGCGTGGGGGGGCAGGTGTTGGCCCAGCCCCCCAAGGCTACACAGACTCCCAGCTCTGTGAACAGCCCTGCGGACCCCCACACTGTCCGCTGCCCTCCGCACTGGCTGTTATCTGGACGCAGGGGATGCTGGATGTTTCATGGCCGTGAACAGGGGAGCGAAGTGGGGCAGCAGGGCGCAGCAATGATGGAGATGGGAGGAAGAGAGAGAGAGAGAGTGAGTGCGATAGAGTGTGAGAGAGAGAGAGTGTCAGCGTGGAGTCCAGCCCGCAGGGAACAGGAAGAGAACAGACTTGTGTCCAGGGGAGGAACAGGGTCGTGGCCAGACTGACAGTGGACGGGGAGACGGACCGGGGCAGGAGCGGCTGACTGGACTGAGCCACTGCGGCGGCACCAGCGCTGCCCACTCTCCTGCCACTCTCCCTGACGGGTCATGGTGTGACTGTAGTTGGCGATTTGTTTTGACCGCTGTGTTCTGCTGTGTTACTTTGTCGAGGAGTATGCGACAGAGCTGCTGCACTGCCCCGCGTTTCCACAGACGTTTGAATTTTATATATAAAAGAAGAAAACAAAAGATTAAAAAAAATAAAACTAAAGGTGTGTTAGCGGTGACCCGCACCCCGGGTCAGTGTCCGGAGACCTGGTGAGCTGCATCCAGTGTCCGGGCCGCGTAGGCCGCTCAGCTCTGTGCTGTCCGCTCCGTGCTCCTTACTGCAGACAGAAGGATTTGTATGTTTGTTTTTGCCTTTATTTCCATTTCTTTACGAAGCTCCGTCTGTGATGCTGTCGTCGTTCTTTTCCTGCCCGGAGAGTCAGATCTTCACATGTATTTATTTATTGATTGATTGATTGATTGTTTGATTGGTTTGTTTATTTATTTACCTCTCCGCTCGCTCTGGCGCTACTCTCTCTGGTCAGTCTGCACGTCACCAGGGGCGGCTGCTGAGGCCCTGAGTGTCCGTGTTGCGCTCTGAGGACAGTGACTTTTACCTCGGTCCGTCTCTCTGGACTCTAGGGCTGCGCTGGGGCTGCAGGGAGCCTAGGGAGATGCTTACTGGGGTTTTTAAATTGTTTTCATTTTTTTAATTATTTATTAAATTGTACGGCGAGTGTGCGGGCCGGGGCGGGGGGATGGTCACTGTTCTTTCGCACTTGTTATTTATTGTTATAAAGTCTGTGCAGGGAGTGTGACCTGAGTGCGCCGGCCCAGAGCCCAGGACAGGATCCTTCCACAGTGAGCGACACACACAGCACCTTCTCCTGGTCAGAACACCTGCACCACTGCCCACCCCCGCCAGTGTTCATGATAATAATAATGTGTGTGTCTTTGTGCGTGTGTGTTTGTTTGTCTGTCTGTGTGTAAGTGTGTCTGTGTGTGTGTGTAAGCGAGTGAGTGTGTCAAGTGTGTCTTTTTGTGTGTTTGTGTTTGTGTGTGAGCGAGTCTGTGTGTAAGTATGTCTGTGTGTGTAAGCAAGTGTCTGTCTGGGTGAGTGTAAGCGAGTGTGTCTGTGTGTGTGTGTGTCTGCGTCTGTTTGTGTGTAAATGTCTGTGCGTCTTTGTGTGTGTAAGCGAG
Source organism: Amia ocellicauda (assembly GCF_036373705.1). Taxonomy (NCBI): domain Eukaryota; kingdom Metazoa; phylum Chordata; class Actinopteri; order Amiiformes; family Amiidae; genus Amia; species Amia ocellicauda. The sequence goes on along the minus strand of NC_089854.1, from coordinate 114,289 downwards.
TGTCTGTGTGTAAGTGTGTTTGTGTGTAAGTGTATGTGTGCGTCTGTGTGTGTGTAAGCGAGTGTGTGTGTGTGTGTAAGCGAGTGTCTGTGTGAGTGTGTGTGTCTGTGTGTGTAAGTGAGTGTGTGTGTGTGTGTAAGTGAGTGTGTGTGTCTGTGTGTCTTTGTGTGTAAGTGTCTGTGTAAGTGTGTGTAAGTGAGTGTGTGTGTCTGTGTGTGTCTGGCTCTTGGAGGGATGCTGATGTTCTGTTTCCAGTGGTGACGGGGGGGTCGGGTCGGGGTGTGTTTACAGTGTTCTGCACCGAGGGGCCATGCAGTCTGTGTCTGTGCTCACTGACTCCTACTCTGAGGGCTGGGGGGCCGTGGGCAGTGTGTTTGTTGGGGGGGCAGGGGCTGCAGGGGATGAATGTAGCAAACAAACAAACCGCACTGATGAGAGCTGAGAAGAACAGAGAGGTGGACGACACTGGGGGGCTGTGTGTGCGTCTCCCTCTCTCGGACCTGCTGCAAGAGGAATGTAAGTTATCTGTTTACATGGAAACCCAGACGGAAGAAATACCGCCCATGTTTAGGCGTTCTGTGACGGAGGAATGTGTTCCTGTACTTACAGAGGGCATAGTACTGTATTTTCTCGCACTCAACCGCCCCCTTCTGGCGACTCTGTGAAGTGATTTGCCTTTTGCTTTAGGCCTGTTTCGACCTGACGCCCAGGGAAGAGTCTCTCCTTGTTTCACTTCTTTTCTCAATCGTGTTTTAAAATGAAAGTGGCACTTTATTATTATTATTATTATTAATAATATTTTTTTTAACTATCATTTTTTGGAAGAATAAAATATGAAGAATTGCGGTTATTCTATTTTTATTGTGGGGGACGGGGGCGGCAGAGAGAACAGCTTTTCTTTCCCACAACAATGCACTTTAAAACTATTTAAGAATGTGGAAACATCTTGGGGAGGCCTTCACCCAGCAGAGGTGATATGTATGTATGTATGTATGTGTGTGTGAGTGTGTGCGTGCGTGTGTTTTAGTGTGTGTTGGTGTGTGGAGCTCTCAGGCCGGCAGACCCGTGGATCTGTATAGAGCAGCACTAGACAGCAGTGTGTGTGTCTTTATAGAGCAGAACTAGGGGTGTTAATCTGCTCCAGACTCACTCTGATCGTTGTGCTGACGGCATGGCTCCCCTCTAGAGACCCCAAGAATAGCTGCTGCAGTAACTAATCGTGCCCGGGCTTCACTTTTCGCTGGCGCTGCACTCTTTATGCACTTGTATATATAATTAATGTTGGTTATCTGTCAAGCGGCCCTCCGGTGCCACTCGGGGGATCTGACTGTTTCACTACCACAACTCCAGCCACGGCCCCCTGTGTGGCATCTATGCATCATGAACGCCCCCACGGTGTCTCTGTGGCCTGGAGACAACGACAGCGCCGTGGACTTCAGTACCGGGTCCCCTAGGGCTGTTCGCCGGGTTTGTAATATGCCTGCCTGTCATCCCTGTAAACACTTCTCTTCGAGTGTTCAATGTGATCCCAAGGCAGTGCTTCAGCAGACCGCAGGTCACAGACGTATGAGGGCTGCAGAGGGATGGGGGGTAATTGAGGGGAGGGTTGTGCTTCTAAATCAGTGTGTTTTAACCGAGACATTATTTTTCTTATAGAAATTTTTTAAAAAAAGGTAATGAAATTAGAGCCCCAACTGTAGGCCTAAAGGAAGTCCTCTATTTCAACATTTTCCACCATAAAAAAAAAAAACGATTTGCCTAAAATATAAAGTGGAAAGAATAATACCTACAAATGTACTTAAAGATGCAATTTATAAATATGCAAGAATCCATGCTGTGGGGAAAAAAAAAAACAGTGCGAGGTCAGGCCGGTCCCTCAAAGTGCTTATGTGTGTAAAATGGCGGAACGGAGACTTTGAAGTCAGTGGTGGCATATCTCAGTAAGAACTGGTTTAAAGCCCCAAAATGAGTGCACTTGTGGCACTGGAGAGGCGATTGATTTTCGGGAGGTCTGTGTGTTGATTATTAATGTAATACATTGAGTTTTGCAACGAATACTTAAATTTGTTTTTCGGGGAAGTTAATTATTAAAAGTCAAAAACAACACATTAGAGATGACAGTCACAGCCCTGGCAGTGTTGGCATCAGTGGGGGCGTGTGGCCCGAGGTCCATCGGTTCATTACAGCTCTTCACTGACGCGCTGAGCACATTCAATACAACACGTTTATCCATCTCACTGTAGCTGACATATTACTGAATCAAAGATCAATGAACGCCAGTCTGTGACATCACGACACGTCTGCATGAACCTTGACCTTTATGGGAATAACCTGGTTTCAATCATAATAGGTTACCATTGTATTGTCTGTTTAATCTCCACAATAGCCATTATTTCTCTCTCTTCTGTGTATGATGATGAACAGAGAAAAGTGAAGGTGGGAGTGGGGGCGGCCGTCACTGTGAGACAGACATCAACAACAAAACTGACTCCCCCAATGAAGTTGTGTAACCGCGGAGCCCCGTGGTCCTGACATCACGCCATTCAGCGCTAATGATGGTGCAGTTGTTGTTTTCACAGCCTGAATAATGTGGCAGCTGCTAATTGGAGGCTTATGTAACTGTGCTCGCTGTGTGAGTGTGTGCTGAGTCCAGTTGCGCCCCTGTCCTCGGCGATGAAGATCCCCCCGGTGCCATTGTCCCACTTTCCCTGGCAGCCACACAGTTTGTTCGCAGGGAGATAAAAGAATTAACCATCGCTTGGGTGGCTGGGACAGCATGGCCCTCCGCCTGACTGTCCTTCCCGGCTGCCCCTGCAGCTCGGCTCCTCTTGCTGTCTGAGGGACCGGTGTCTGTTCATTCATTCCTTCTTTCACTTGCTTGACCAGGCAGTGCGACAAGCAGGCATTAATAACATCACCTTTGCCTTATTATATTTGTGTTATTAAGAATGCATGTAGATATACTATGGCTAACACTCTAGGTTGGGATTATCCTCTGTAGTGCTTTCTGAAGACACACACACACTTACAGCTTTAAACCAGATGATTGCAGAGAGAGGGAAAGAGGGAAGTCCTGATTGCTGTTGTGAGGGAGAGCTCCGGGGGGAGAGGAATTTGCTGTCCGCTTGCTCTCCTCTCCACACAATGACAGGAAACACAATCCCAGACGCATTCCATACGTGTGAGCGGATGGGGGGCGTTGCCCGTGTCCTGGGCTGCCCCGGGGTCAGTCTCTGTGTGCCGTGAGTGAGTCACCCGCAGAAACGCACGGATTCACACAATTCTCAACAACCCTGCTCTCCCCACATGGCCATTTATTTCACTTTACCTCCCCATCATTTCCAGAGGAGGAAATTAAGGAGGCCGGGTGGTGTGACGTTTCGAAGCCCAGGCATATTTACCAGCCTTAATGATGAAAACATTACGAGTGGTAGTGATGATGATGAATAGAATTATGGTGAAGCTGCAGAGCCTCCCGCCGGTCTGCGGCCTCTCAGCCCCTGGACCCCTGGTCCCCAGCCCCTCAGTGCGTTACAGGGCTGGTGGGCGGCTCTGCTGAGTGAGAAACAAACACTCGGGTTCTTCTCCTGCTGATACTCATCTCGGAAGTTCAAATTTGTAGTCAATAAGCATCCAGAAAACTTACTGAGATTTGCTGCAGAGACTGTGAATATATACAGAAGTTATCAAATTTGTTGGTACCCTTACAGCTCATTGAAATAATGTTCCATTCCTCCTGAAAAGTGATGAAAAGCTATTGCATCATGTATACTTGCATGCCTTTGGTATGTCATAGAATAAAGCAAAGAAGCTGTGAAAATAGATTAATTATTGCTCATTCTACAAAGATATTCTAAAATGGCCTGGACACATTTGTTGGTACCCCTTAGAAAAGATTGGATTATAGTGATATTCCAAACTAATGATTTCTTTAATTAGTATCACACATAGTCTCCAATCTTGTAATCAGTCATTCAGCCTATTTAAATGGAAGAAAGTAGTCATTGTGCCGTTTGGTATCATTGTGTGCACCTCACTGAACATGGACCAGAGAAAGCAAAGGACAGAGTTGTCTGAGGAAATCAGAAATAAAACAATAGACAAGCATGGTAAAGGTAAAGGCTGTAAGACCATCTCCAATCAGCTTGATGTTCCTGTGACAACAGTTGCAAATATTAAGACGTTCAAGGTCCATGGAACTACAGCCAACCTCCCTGGGCGGCAACATCGACCCCAGATTGAACAGAAGGACAGTGTGAATGGCAGAAAAAGAACCAAGGATAACTGCCAAAGAGATACAAGCTGAACTCCAAGATGAAGGTACATCAGTTTCTGATCGCACCATCCGTCGCTTTTTGAGCGGAAGTGGCCTCCATGGAAGAAGACCCAGGAGGACTCCACTTTTGAAAGAAAAATGTAAAAAAGCCAGACTGGAATTTGCTAAACTGCATATTGACAAGCCACAATCCTGGGAGAATGTCCTTTGGACAGATGAGTCAAAACTGGAGCTTTCTGGCAAGTCACATCAGCTCTATGTTCACAGACAAAAAAATATTAGCTTTCAAAGAAAAGAACACCATACCTACAGTGAAACATGCAGGAGGCTCGGTTGTGTTTTGGGGCTGCTTTGCTGTGTCTGGCACAGGGTGCCTTGAATCTGTGAAGAAATCTTAAGACTATCAAGGCATTCTGGAGCGAAACGTCCTGCCCAGAGTCAGAAAGCTCTGTCTCAGTCGCAGGTCATGGGTCCTCCAACAGGATAATGACCCAAAACACACAGCTAAAAGCACCCAAGAACGGATAAGAACAAAATACTGGACTGTTCTGATCTGAATCCTATCAAACATCTATGGAAAGAGCTGAACCTTGCAGTCTGGAGAAGCACCCATCAAACCTGAGACAGCTGGAGCAGTTTGCTCAGGAAGAGTCGGCCAAACTACCTGTTAACAGGTGCAAAAGACTCATTGAGAGCTACAGAAAACGTTTGATTGCATTGATTGCCTCTAAAGGTTGTGCAACAAAATATTAGGTTGAGGGTCCTATCATTTTTGGCCATGCCATTTTCATTTGTTTTATTATTTACAATATTATATTGAAAAACAAAAGCAAAAGCAAAGTCTGATTTCTATTACATACGGAATAAACAATGGTGGATGCCAATTACTTTTGTCAGTTTTAGTTTTCAGAGGAAATTGTGCATTCTTCGTTTTTTGTGGAGGGGTACCAACAACTTTTAGCACGTCTGTACATACATACACATGCAGACACACACAGATTTCCCAGCGTTGACTACGGTCCCCACATTGCAGCCGATACGTCCGTGGAGCTGCTGGGGCTCCGGGCCACTGGAGATGGGCAGATGTGCTGAGGTGGGTCAGGAGGTCCTGGGTAGAGCCAGTTCCTCGTGGTGAGTGTGGGTGCGTGCCGCTGCGATAAGCCTCCCCTGGCACCGTGCCCACTGCTGCATTCACCCAGTTGCTGCAGCAGCTGGGCTCAGTTGGGCCCCCAGGAGCCATGCGATTTTGCAGATTATCCAATTATCCCCAAAGCAGGCAGCAGTAAAAGTGAAGGATTGGGATCAGCAGGGCTGCTTTAAAGAGCCTCTGTTTTCACTCCGTCGGTAAACAAAGGGAAAGCTGCATTAGTGGACAATGCCTTGGCGGGGCGGGGGGGCTGAGTCAGCGTGCATGTCTCTAATCACGACTGAGCCATAATCACAGATCAGCGCTCAACTTCGACGCATTTATTTGCCCATTAATTTGTAACCGTGACGGTAATCCTCTGGGTCGGGCGTGCCCATTGGTAGGTGTGTCTCTGGGGCCGTCAGAGCCACTCTGGGACTCCGGAGCTTTGGGGGATATTCTGGAATACAGCAGGATTCTGGGCTTACTTCAGAATTCTTCTCATTCCTTTGAAAGCCGTGCAGTTGGTGGGGGGGTTGAACTGTTATTGATGGCTTGATTGACCTAATGGTTGATTGGTTACCTGATTGACCTATTGGTTGATTGGTTTGCTGCAGCTTCCACTGAGGGCTGTGTGCAGCTTTGGCCTGTGCTGGGGGTGGGGTCAGAGCATGGCATTTCCAGGAACAGGAGTGCTCACATGCTGTAACTACTGTGGAAGCCTGACACCACAATAACTGTGAGCTGGCATTTCCCTCTCTAAGCCCTTCAGTGATTGATTGATTGATCCAGTGAAAGGATGGTTTGGGACTTGAATAAAACACAGTGTTTTGTGTTATATATCGGCAGCAGCTACATACATTTAAAAAACAGTATACTGTACAATAATAAACCAAGCTGAGGCACAGACCCGTGTACGCACTCTCGGCACTCAGACCAGACCAGGCAGGTTACTGTGGTTCACACAGCTGCCGTGTCGATGCCTCGCAGGCTGAAATGGCCAGCCCTCCCTTTGATCTGCTGCTCCCGGGCCTGTCTGACAGACACCCTGAGTACCAGAGGCCTTAACGAAGACCTATTATTACTTCAAAGTGAAGTTCCAGGTGGCTGTGACTCAGCCCTTTCACCCCAGTCGCAGGGGCGTTGAGAGACTAACACTGTGCTGCTCTTTACTAGGGTAAATACCAGGGGTTCAGGACCGTCCTCTTCCCAGGCACCGACGGACTGAATGGATTGGTGACAGACATCAACCCAGGCTGTGGACTGAGGACAGGAGGCTCCTCTTTACACAGAAAGCAGCGGGTGCATCAATCAGAGTGATGCCTGTACGTGTGTCCTGTGCCAGGGCAGAGGGCTGACATTTGATTGCAGTTAAACGCCAAGGGTGAAACCAGCAGTAATGGGCTGGGCTGCGCCTGACTGAGGGCCTTCCAGGGAAGCACATTTGTCCACACGCAGATTGAGCAGGGAGACTGCAGTGTGTCTCAAAGTGACTGTCAGACACTGTCCCCCCTCCCCACACACTGTGTCCTGATTATTATTATTATTATTATTTTTATTTCTTGGCAGACGCCCTTATCCAGGGCGACTTACAACATAAGTGCAAAGTGCAAAAATACAGTTAAGTATAAGGCATCAATCATTACAAATTCAATTAAACTAAACACAGCAATTCAAAATACATTTTACAACTTCCCATTTACACAGGCAAGTACAGTAAGTGAGGTCCTACATCCTGGACGGTGAAAGCTAAGTCCTGTCAAGATGTCGGGTCACAGTCAAGGGCTACAGGAAAGGGAGCAAGGAGGAAAACAATCAAAAACACAAGAAGCATAATAAAAATGTGAAGTGTTATCTAGCAGGGATAGAGGATTAATATTACAAGTCTGTGTCTGTTTGTGAGTCTGTATGTGTGTGTGTCTATGTGGGAGTGAGAGTGTGATTGTATATTTTTTTTTAACCTACATACATTCCCTTGTCTTTGTCACTCGCTCTCCCACTCCACTGCGAATCCAGGTGCAGTCACTCAGTCCAGATGCAGCGCCTCTCAGCATCTGTCTCTGTTCTTGCCCTGCAGAGGTGAAGCGAATTTATTTCCCCTGATGAGAGGGCAGCGGGGGGGGGGTGATTAGACAGCAGGCACAGTGGTTACATCGGAATTTATTGCACCTTCAGACGAAATGCAGATGTCTTCATTCCTTCTCAATGAGCTCGTTCACTTTGTGTTGTTGTTTTGTTACACACATCAGAATTGCTCTCCTTCTGAGGTCAGTCTGGCACCGTGTGAGGGAGGCCCAGACACAGACCGGGTCTGGTCCACACGGGACAGCACTGGTTGGGAACCAGATCTCTAGAAGTAACAGACGATCTCTCACATCCGGCAGATCAGACAGACAGACGGCAGTCCCCTCCCCCTCTCTGCTCCCTCGCTCTCACATTGTGCAGCAGGGCGTCTGATGAGCGCTCTGCACATTCATCTCATCTGATGTTTGACAAGCGTGTCAGCAGAGCAGCATTCTATAATTGAGAACGACTCATTGTGCTCAACGTCAAAAAAACACAACAGAAACAATGTATTGGAAACAATGTGGCAAAGACACCAAGCAATTAAGATTCTCCCAAAATAGACTGAAGCAGGTTGCTCTTGCCTGTGGGGACAATTACAGTGAAATGTGTGTATTGTTATGATACTCCAACAGCAAAGAACATTGGGCCTTTAAAAACAAACCCAGTGCGCTTGTGTGGTGCTGTTCTGTGCACAGTCTCTTGTGCTGTGGGGTGAGGTGTGTTGCCAGGGGCAGGAGCACAGTGTGGGGGGCCATTGGGACCCAGACTCGCGCAGCTGTGGGAAGAGCACCGCGGTGTCAGAGAGGCAGAAGGATCTGACTCTACTGTCTGTGTCACAGCGCAGACGTTACTCACCGCCCCACAGCTGGAGCCCAGCACAGCACTGTCTATCTGTTTGATCTGTCTGAATCTGTCTGTCTCTCAGTCCCTCTATCTGTCTGCACTGGATAGACCCTGCGTGGTTCTCTGATGGATTTGAGGCTGTCATCTGCTTGGTTCTGTGTGTCCCGGAGTTCGGCTGAGAGAGAGAGAGAGAGAGAGAGAGAGAGAGAGAGAGAGAGAGAGAGAGAGAGAGAGAGAGAGAGAGAGAGAGAGAGAGAGAGAGAGAGGCCATGTCCAGTGAGAGTCAGAAATCCCCTAAAATCTCAGACTGAACGGACGCAGAGGCCCCTGCTTTTCATTACAGCCCAGCTCTCAATCGTTTCATTAAGCTGATTATTAAAATCAGTGGGTAAACAAAAAATGTCCAAATGGTGCAGCACTCGTGCGTTCTGTGCATTAGCCATGCCGGTTTGACGCCCTGAGCTGGCCTGACAGAAACCTGCTGAACCCCAGAGATGCTGCGGTGCCTCTGTATCAGGACAGCGCGGATGTGTTTCAGTGTTGCGTTCAGTGTCTCTTTTGGGAGGCTAGGTTGGGTCTAATCGTCAGTTTATTCCAGAGAAGTCTGTGAAGTCAGAGACCTGTGAATTACTCCACTCCCACAATCAACCTTGAGCTCTTGCTGTTGTCAGTCTAGGGAAATAAGCGCTTTGCTTTTCCTTATCAGTCTGAGTAGCTTCGATTTCCCTGAACAACCAACCGCGTGTGTTGACGGGAAATGCAAGGAGTCATGAGCGACGGCAGCCGAAACCTCCTTCCAGAGAGACTGGTTATGCAAATCAATCTAATTTTAGGCAGCTTACCTATAGAGTCAGATATTCAATCCTTTCTTCATATAAACAAGATATAAAGGTTGGGAAGTTCAAGCAGCTGAAGTTCAGGTAGTGCTGTTGTCAGAGACTGGTTTGACCCAGGGGGCTTGGGTGGATAGACAGATGGCCTTTCTTTGTGTTTTTTCTCTCTCTCTCTCTCTCTCTCTCTCTCTCTCTCTCTCTATCTCTCTAATAACAATATAAATAATGGCTTCTCTTGGGCACTGTAAGGTATGAGCTTGGTGTAAGGGTGGTAAGGGTGGTGAGACAGGAAGGCTGTTTGCAGGGCGGCTGTGGGAGTTGTGCTCCCTCACCGCTGTCTGTGGTTTTCTGTGTGAGGAGCTGACTGACCCCCTTGTCAGAGGTCTGGCTTTACTCTCCCTCACGGTGAAGGGAAATACCGAGCGGTCGTGTGTTGTGGTCACACGTGTGTTCCAGGTGTTGCTCCGCCAGATCTCGGGAACACGCAAGCCTGGGAACATGTCTGCACGTGCCCAGAGTCATGCTAACCCACCGCCCCCCGTTCCTCCCAGGCCCTTCCATTGGCTGGGTTGTTGTGATGTCAGCAGGGTGGGGTGTCTGCGAGACATGTGGGTTTTTCCCTCCAGATCGAGCAGACGGGTCTGGGCCGGCCTGCCTCCTCTTGCTGCTGCACGCTCCCTGTAATACAAGCACCCCACAGCTAGACACCACCCCCACCTCCCCTTCCTCTTCCCTGCCTCTGCTCTCTGTTACTCCACCTTTACTCCTTGTGTAAGACTGGCATTTGGGTAATGTCTAATGTAAGGGGAAAAGTGTCTTGTCAAAGGGTTTCCTCCCCGGGACCCTCCGACTGTAAATGTGCTCAGACTGCGTCTCTGTGTTGTTGGGTAAACTGACCTGTTTTTATTATTATTATTATTTTTATTTCTGTTTACTCCAGTCATTGTCCCCGGGTATCCAGTGAAAAACACCCACAGTTAAACTGGTGCACTCTGTGAAGTACAGACGCGATGGGGACTTTCTTATGAAAGCAGTTAAAAAAAAAAAAAACGAACATCAAGAATTTAAGGGAAATCCCTCAGCAGACAGACAGACAGACAGACATAAATCATGTGACCGAACTGAGCCGGGATGGATGGGTCCGGAGTGGAAGACATGTTCCCATCCTGATGCTCAGAGTCACGGGGGGCAACTGGTGTCTCATCTCCGGGGCAGCTGTCTCCTGACTCACACCGCTCTTATCTCTGTCTAGGCTGGGCGTTGGTCACTGCGCTTCCCTTTCCGCTGCCCCCCTGCTCGTCTGGAGCATGTGTCGGATATTTTAACGGCCACATATTGACGTTGCTCCAGCACATAACCTTTGACCTCCAGAAAGAGGTGAGGTGTCCTGTGTGCGTAGAACACCAGCTACGGCCTGTCATGCCAAAGCACTACACAACAACACACACTTCCTAGTTTTTATATGAACCTCTAAATATGTGTATATTGTTTTCAAATTTACTTTTCTGGTCACAAAAAAATGAACAGTGACTTAGTGGCCCAAGTGTTACGAACAATTAGTTATTCAATTGTGTCGCCTGGCTCTAGTAGTACTATTACTTGTTGAAATACTCTTTTAAACTATTTGGTTAAATAGCTGCAAGTGTTCGATGCCCTCGCATGCCTCTATAAAGCAAGCTGGTGTGTCAGTGGCGTCGGGGATGTGAGAGCTGCACAGGGGGCCGTCTCGGGGGGTCGCTGTGCAATGTGTGAGTCATCAGTCAGGACAGGGGTCAAGGGTCAGGTCTGGCCAAGCAGTCGAGAGGAACCACACCAGAGAGCAGATAGCAGTGCCGGTGCTCCTCTGTCTGGCACCAGTCCAGCAGCCGGGGCTGTGTGCAGCAATCGGGCACTGAGGGTGAAATGCACTGTGACTGAAGACAACTGAAGACAAACACCTCACTCCTCTCACCCAGACTCTGACACGGGTTTGATTGGTCACTCTGCTGCCGAAGCATCGTTGTCGCTCTCTCAGCCCCCAGGTATTATAAATACAGTTCCCCTTTTTCTTACATGATTCTGAGTGAGCAGGAGCCCTTCATGGCTGGAACCCTACAGTGCGTGCGGTGGACCTTCAGTTCTTTGTCCTGTCTGCTTCCTGTGGCTGCCTGCATGCACTCCGACACACCGGCCTTCTGTACGCTGACTCAGCAGCAGCAGGTGAGATGCGCCCAAGCTGCACACAGACCCTGAGTCCCATTAACTGCAAGGCGACACAAAGGCATACGGCCACAGCTCGGGGGGGTGCGTTATCCTTCTGCTCGCCAGCGCACAGCCAGATCATTCCTGAGCGCAGCCGCTCACCACGCACAGCAGACGACAACAGGTCCCTGTGACTGTGCCGGGGGTCGGGGTGTCAGCGCAGCACTGCGTGGGGACAGAGTGCTGTGCGGTTTCGCACCCCGGCGCCAAGTGTGTCCGAGGAGACGACCCGTGAACTGTGTCAGCGCTCACACACACCAGCCAGCCAGCCAGGTGTCGTCAGTGTCTGTCTTTTGTAGGGTTATTGCCTATATCAACCACAAAAGAGTGTGAGAATGTGTGCTTGCGTGTGAGTGTATGTGTGAGTGAGTGTGTGTGTGAGTGTGTGTGTGTGTGTGAGAGTGTGTGTATATGTGAGTGAGTGAGTGTGTGTGTGTGTGTTTGTATGTGTGAATGTGTGTGTGTGTGTGAGTGAGTGAGTGTGTGTGTGTGCATGTGTTTGTATGCGTGAGTGAGTGTGAGTGTGTGTGTGTGTGTGTGTGTGTGTGCATGAGTATGTGTGTATGAGTGCTTGAGTCTATGTGTGAGCTTTGTGTGTCTGTGTGTGTATAAGGCTTGGGGGGTGGGGTGGGTGCAGTGGGTCAGATGTGTGTGTAATGCGGGGGGGTCAGGTTTCTCGCTGGCAGCAGCAGCGCAGGATCAACATTCCTGTGGAAATGCCGTTGGCAGCAAACGAGGGGAAATATTCCAGGAACTCCTGTCGCTCCACAGATAATAGCAGGAACACTCTGGGATGCGATTTCTCTTTTAACCCCGTGGGGACTTCTAGAAAATAATCTGTCTTTAAAAACCCTGATACTGTCCTAGAAAACCTCTCTGAGCCAGTCCTGTCTGATTAGCATGAACAACAATGCAGGGAAGGGACACTGGCTCTGTATTGAACTGCAGTTGAACCGTTATTTATTTATAAACGATTGAATTCCTTGCGCATGAAGTCATCTGTATGGGGGGTTTCTATATAATTTTACTAGAAAGTCAGCCTAAAAACCCCTTGTTACAGTGCAGTCAATCCTGCACTATCAGTTGGCCTTTTCAGTTTCATTTCCTGATAGAGATAGAGAGACGGCCAGACTGTGAATCAGATACGGCTCTTCTCATGAAAGCATCCACTGATTTCATCACAGTTGGCTCATATTTATTTAAACTAGAAAGCAACGTCCCCTGGGGCAGTGTTTATTTGTTGTTTGGGAATGAATGAATATTCCCTATCTGTGTGTTTATAAAAAGACTAAGTAAGAGACTTATCTGATTCCCTTCGTGCTGTGGAAAAAACACACACAATGGTTTGTTCTGGTGCATTGATAAGCAGCTGTATTTGATTAAAGACACAAAAGCAGATCTGTGTGTCGCTGTTCTTGTGTCCCGGGCCGATTGTGACACCCGTGTGTGTGTCTGGGTGCAGGCGGCAGTACGGGCCGGAGAGGCAGGCTGCGGAGTCAGCGGTGCAACACGGGGCCCTGTGTGCGCTGGCATGACATTCTCACAGCCGGGCCAGCAGACTGAAAGTAATTGGATTGGGACTCTGTATTTAATTACTCCACTAACAAGGTATTGTCTGGGGTTTTTAAGTCACTTATCAGATCCCTTTATCCAAGGTGACTTACAATCAAAGTTGACTGTAAATATAAAACCTCAAGCCTAACACAATCATCACAAAAAATACATAATTACAGCCCAGTCACAGACAACAAATGCTGGAAGTTACATCCAATCTATAACTTGTACCATTTCAGATAGTTCACTGTTAATGTGAAACCCTAACTTTTTATTATCATTATTAAAAACAGTTAGGAATCAGCGACTCATCCGTCTCAGTCAGCCATGTAGAAACAACCCCAGCTTTTAAATCCTTAAAATAATCAGTTATAGGAATAGTTCCCCCAGAAACAACAGCCTGCAGCCCAATCTGCAGCCCCTGTCGGATACATCCATACAGTCATGTAGTTGAGGGCATGTGCTGTGTGCCCTCTTGCTTATGCCCTCGTATAATTCCTATAATGAATTATGTTGTTCATCTGCCACCCCGCTCAGGCTGGCACAGAGCAGCAGGTTGGCAGAGTCACCCTATCTGCACCTGCGCTCATGTGCAGAGCGTACGTGTTCCCACCTGCCAATGATTAACCAGCAACAACAACAGTCTGCAGTGGAGAATAATTAAGTTATCCGTGTTTTATTGCCATCAGGAGCCGAATATGATCTCTGTCTACGTCAGCTGAGCAAAGCAACGCCAGTCAAGTCCAGTTAATAAGGCCACCACTCAGCCCTCCAGACAGGTTGCCATTGTGCCAGGTTTATCAGCTGCTGCATTGCCCATTTCCCTTCTCCGCACAGAATTCTTTCGCCTCATAGTTGACATAGTTCTTCAATCAGCCTGCAACGCACAGGTGAAGTATCGATGATGGCTTTATTACCCTTTTATTATTATGAATATTATCTTCGCTGTTATAAAAGCTCAGCTGCGTTTGTTGCTGATGCAGTAGTTTTTCTAAACGCGAGACCTTTGACCTCCACAGTAGACAAGACACGCCCTGGACCCGCGTTTACCTTCCCCCGCCGTCCGTAAAGAGGAGCTCCCTGCAGTATTATAGCGCTGCACAGTCCTTAAGATCCCCCTGTAACTCACGGCCTGCTGTGACACGCAGGAGCGTGGATCTCTGTGCTGATGTGGGCAACACCGGCGGGGCTCAGAGAGAAGATCCACAGACGAAGACCCTGCACTGTTGCGGTTTAGTTGCAACACTGTGAATGCGGTCATTACACAGCATCCTCCAGAGCCAGGCTGGGCTGGACCAGGTGAGCAGAGGGCTGGTCGTTACTGCTCTGATAAGGCCCGAGTTTCCCATCACTGGAGCATCACACATGAACAAATACACACAATCTTTCACCTTCTCCACAGCTCTCCAGTATTGGCTTGGTATCCTGGTTGAATAAACTCTGACAATGGGGCTGAGCCAGGTTATATCCTGTTACTATAAGCTTGCTCTGCTGCACCCAGCCCCTCCTGCCCTGTGCTTCTCAACTGGGGGACAGAGGCCAGTGTGCAGGTGACCTGTCTGTCTCCTCCCACACACACACACACACACACACACACACCCTGTGAAACACGCTCCTGCACATGGTTTCACCATGTTGTGTATCACTGTTTCCTTGTTTCTACTGAAAGGTCTGTACTTTCATGGGGGAGCGGGAGTGTGGTCTGTGCCCTGCGACCCCTGGCAGTCCACGTGTCTGGCTCTACACGTGCCCAGTGCTGCACAGGAATGTCCCCCACCGCAGCTGGTTAAACAGTAATGCCGGCCGGGGCAGCATGTGTGAGGGAACCCGTGTGCCCTTGGCTGCGTTTGGCTGACTTTTATAGCTGCTGGTGGCTTCTTCTCAATGGTGTAGCTGTAGATTAGGGGTGTGTGTGTGTGTGTGTGTACAATTGAAAGGGAAACACACAAAACAATGATTTAGTATTTCTGGATTTGTCCGTCTTTATTTAGCGACCCACAATGGATCAGAATTCATGAGCAAAACATCAAAGAAGAAGTACAGAATAAATTAGGCACTTAGGAAAGTCACATTCGTTTCAGTCAAGTACAGTGTTCTTGTCTGTCTTCTACAGTCACTGATCACCTGTGACTTCTGGAGTGCTGCAGTTTAAGAGACAGGAATATTTTCCCAGGAAACTCATGGTTGTCCAGACGGGTTTTCAGAACAACGGAGATGAGATTATTATTATTATTATTTTTTTTTTTTACAGTTTTAAGATAATGACTCCACCAAAAATGTATAGTTTTCCAGTTATGAATGCTTAGAGAGTAATATTTAATGACACGCTAGGACTGTTTATTTGCTCCCTGCTCAATCAAACTAGTTTTATATCCAGTGTTCACCCTGCTCTCCTTCACAGTAACTATCATTCTTTAGGGTGATTGAGCTGGTAAAACCAACAAGGCCTTCAGTGGGTGACAGTACACTGGACCCCTGGCTTCCCTGCTTCCCCCAAACAGTGCACTGACCAGGTATAGCAGTAGATTTTATACAGATAAATACACACACCTCAGGTGCGTTGAGGAGGACGTGCTGGCTGTGTGTTGGGCTGCGAGGCGGTGGCTGTGTCCTACGCTGGCACACCAACAGTCACACAGTCACTACAGACGACACTCACCACACAGATAATAATAAAGAAACAATTTATTCCAGTCTCAGAAAGAAATATTTGAGGCATCTCATATTCTTGGACTCTCTGTCTTTCTGCTCTAGATTTATCTGTTTTGCACTAAAGAGTTTAATTATTTTGTCAACAGGAAGTTACAATGCTCTTTTATTCCCCTTTCACTCAAAAAAACAAAAATAGCATTTTAAGATAAATCCAAAACAAACCTTCTCTGACCATCAGTTTGCAACCTACTGCACCAGCCTAACCCTCTCCTGCCTTCCCTGCCGAGTGACGAGTCGGTGACAGCCTGGCTGTGTTGGCCTCACCGCACTGAGCTGGGGAGAGGCTCTCAGATGGCTGCTGCTGCTGCTCGTACCTGGACTCTCCTTTAAAACTGTCCTTCCTGCTTGCCTTCCTTCTAACACATCCTTCATTTTTAAAAACTGTCTTCTTTCAACTCAATCTCTCTCCCCCCTTTTTTCTTAAAATCTCAGAGATACTGATCACCCCTGTGCCTCTGTAGTGCACTCTGCTTGCATTGACTCCAGTTTCACACCCATTTACAAAGAGACCCTTTAAAACAGGGCCAGTGTCCCAATCCCCCCCCGCCCCCTGCGTCTCCCCTCCTCCCCACTGAAGAGACTCCACTCGGCCCAGTCGCACACAGACAGGGCTCCCCACATGACGTGAGCCTGTGGAAAGTGAGGGTCACAGGAGCAGGCGAGAGATGAAGGTTTTCCACTTGGCAGAATCTTTGATGAGGAAGACCATTCCATTGGACATAAACCCCAAACCACAAGTTTGTGTAAAAACAAACATACACGGTGCTGACGGACACTGGAGACTCACAGGGACTCGTATGTCCACTCCCACAGCTGTGTGGCTCCAGCAGAACCCTGGAAGATCCTCCCGTACGGAGACCTCAAGCATCGACTAACGAGCAAGACGAGCCCTCAGCCCACAGGCCGTCTCAAGTTCCCCACAGTCTCCTTGTCCAGGCTGTCCGTGAGTCCTTCGTACAGACAGTCGAGTTTCAGCACTACTGCAAGGCGCTGGTGTTAAAACTCAAGAGTCTGGACTGCCCCTCTGGCCGCCTCTCAGCTGGCATGGCCACAGATCTCCACGGCACGCTTGTACACCTCGGTGACATTCTCGCAATCATTGAGTGAGAAGGTGCTGTCCCCCAAGCGGTCCTGGTAGCAGCGCATTTCCCAGAGGTGCAGCCGGCTGCCCTGCACCACCAGTGGTCTGGCCCCCAGGCCCAGCAGGTCGTCCACCGACACGCAGCCCCTCATGCCGGCCGGGCTCTCGCTGGCACAGTGCTGCTCCTCTCTGTCAGGCAGGTCCAGCCGGTCGAAGGACTCAGAGGAGAGGATGCTGTCCTCACTGACCGCCCCACTGGGCCGGGCCCGGGCCCCGTTGTCTTGCTCGCGGTCAGCGCCGGCCAGCTGGTCCAGCGAGCCGAACGCCTGCGGACACCCAGAGGAGAACTTGCCGTGGCGTTTGAGGATGCCCTTGCGGTGCAGGGAGCCCTGCGGGGGGGAGAGGGGCATGGAGGGAGTGGGCATGGACGTGGAATCACTGTTGTCGGGTGACGAGGAATAGTACCCCGACTCCCTCTGCAGCGGTTTCTTCAGGATACCTTTGCGAGGGGCAGCCTGGGAGGGTGGGGCAGGTGGGTCCAAACCCAGCTCCACATCCTCCACTTCCTGCTCCGCCACCTCCTGCCTCGCCAGCTCCCTCTGTACCGCCTCCTGCCGCTGCTTCAGGCTGCCGCGCTTCTTCAGGATGCTCTTGGGCTGGCGGGCGGCTCCGGCCCCTTCCTGCACAATCTGTGACACGTCGTTCTCCTTGCGTGACTTCCGCAGTGAGCGCTGGCGCACCACCAGGGCCCCCCCACTGCTAGCAGCCCCGTGTGTCCGCAGCAGGCAGCGCACCTTGGAGCCATTCTCAAACAGCGGCCGTGACGTGCGCCGCAGCCACTCCGCGATGCCTGCCAGCCCCCCTGCCAGCGAGTCGCCCGTTGGACCCGGGGACGAAGCATCTGACCCCGGCACACCCTCACTCTCGGGCACCAGGGGGCGGCGGTAGCCCCAGTTCAGCCACCAGTGCCCGGCAATCTCCTCCACCGTGGCCCGGTGCTCTGGGTTCACCATTAGCATCCAGCGGATCAGGCCACAGGCATCTGCACGGGGAGCAGAGGGAAGAGTTAGAGCAGCGCACTAGCAGGCCTAGTCACAGCCCGGTCATTAAACCAACCCCAGTTAGCACCACACCAGGCGCTACAACACATCCCATATTTTGTCATCTAAACATGGCACTATAATATGGAGTGTGGTTCTCATACCAGAGGGCCGGGGGGGCTCTCGGTACTCCCCGCTGGTGATCTGCTGCACCAGGTTCTTGTAGTCCTGGCCGTCGAAGGGCATGGTGCCGTGGACCAGCGTGTACAGCAGCACGCCCAGAGACCAGCTGTCCACCTCCGGCCC
The DNA here is from genome assembly GCF_036373705.1 of Amia ocellicauda. Lineage (NCBI taxonomy): Eukaryota > Metazoa > Chordata > Actinopteri > Amiiformes > Amiidae > Amia > Amia ocellicauda. The sequence goes on along the minus strand of NC_089854.1, from coordinate 96,210 downwards.
ATGGTACGGCCGGCCATTCACGATCTCTGGGGATGCGTACAGCGGGCTGCCACAGTACGTCTCCAGGAACTCGTCTCGCTGGAACAGGTTGGACAGGCCGAAGTCCGCAATCTGCAGGACAAACCAGGACAAGAGTCACTCATACGTTGTTTTTATTTAGGTATTGAAAGTGTTGTTTATTCTTCAGTTGTGAAACCCCCGTGTGCCAGGCGCTGGGACAGGTGCCAAACTGAAGCTGCCCCTCAGAGTAGGGGTGGGGTTCTGAGTGAATTAAGCTGCCAGGTGGAATTAAAACATGTATAAAATACTGCTGCAGCTCCAGAAAACAGCAGACAGAGGTAAGTTTCAATAACTTCCTCCTTATCTAAATTACAGAAGGGGAAAGCAGATAAGAGAACCATCTGTGTCCCAGGGTTTGCTGAGCCACTGCCAAGCCAGGCAGCTCACAGCACAACGCTGCCGGGACACAGATCACAGCTGCTCGTTGTGCAAACTGTGCCTGGCAGTGGCTCAACCCCTGCCTGCTGTGCCTCTGAAACCCTGTCTCTAGGCGGGTGCAGAGAAATTCAATAGGAACTGGTTTAGAGCCAGTAGGCTCAGCCAAGAGTTTTAGCAGAGCGAGCAAACAACAACGAACGCCAACCTGAGGCAGTTGAGGATTAAAATTTGAATTTGTTTTGGTTCGATGGCTCCAGTACACAGAGCAGCCGGCAAGAACCACAGCGACTTGCACAGCATGGGCTGGCCAGACCCGTCTGAAGCACTTACTGGTGACCAGGGATAGCAAGCTGACAAGTTATAGTGTGCTGAGACAACTGTTGGGGAGTGCCATAAAAAAAAATAACAAATCGCTATCCTGGCCAGTTGGTTCAGATCAGTCAGGTGCAGAGAAAGACCCTGGAAGGCCCTGTGGGGCCCTGTGGTGCCCTGGGAGGCCCAGCCCTGACAGCCTGCACTGCTGAGCATGCGAGAGAGAGTGCAGGAGCAGTGGATTCCTAGTGGGATGTGGAAACAGTCTGAGCAGGACATGGCAGGGATGTCATTATCTGCATTCGGTATGCAGGGCAATGCAGTCCTTTAAGAGCCGCACAGGCGTGTGCACAATTAACAGGCTGGTTGCAACTGCCCACAGGGCAACAGCCACACCGCCCTGCAGACCAGCCTTATATGGAGCGGATTCTGCAGGCGTTTATGTAACCTGCTGGCTTGGCTCAATGGTACAATGATCAGATCACTCTCTCATTCACCTGCTACTTACATGCATTGAAAAGCTCTCTCAGGAATTAATGTTATGTCATGCAATGTTCCTACAACCGTGGCGCGAACATGGAGATGGCGGTGGTAGGTATGGAAGGGAGATTGTGCGAGACCCTAGGGGACATGGTGCAGACCTGCCTCACTCACCTTCACATTGCCGTTCCCGTCCAGGAGAATGTTCTCGAGCTTCAGGTCCCGGTGCACGATCCCATTCTAGGGTTGGAAAGAGAGAAGAGCGAGTCAGCATTGAATCCCCCCCACTGTTCACACAGAGCGGAAAGTGCATGATTTAATGTATTTAATACCAGACGATCAAAAATGACTTTTATTCAACTTATGGCTTTGTCGACGTAAAGGCGTCTCCTGGGACTATTTACAGCAAAAGTTTATTCTTTCTCCTGTACTTCTTTTTCTACAGCCAACCTTCCTAGATTCGTTAAGTAGGAATCAACCTATTGTTGTTTCTCTGCAAGGCTATGAAAGCGCCGACCTCCTTGTGGGAACAGGAGCCAGATGGCTGGCTGTATCGGCACCACTGCCCCACAAACCCACAACGGCTTTTGTGCAGAACTGTCTGAACACAGGATGTTGTCGAGCAGAAGTTCAGGTCTGCGTTTCACAACACACACTCCCCAGTTTGAGGAATCGCTCTGCAGAGGTCTTGCAACGCCCATGACATTTCAAAGCCGGCCGGGGCGCACAGGGTTCAGCAGGAGGTGGCTCTGGAATCCCAGCTATTCTGCTTTTGTTCAGACTCTGCTCCCACCATAGATGCCATAGCTCAAATGCCAGAGACAACACCTTCCCGCAGGCCTGCGTTATGACTGCCAACGCATTGCCGACCTGACCTGGCTGTCCTGCAACACGGGTCTGCGCCCCGAGCAGGCAACTGCCCCCCGAGCATGCAACTGCCCTGCACCGTGAATGGCCGATAAGACGCAGCGTCACTCTTCGCTTTGGGATACACTGTTACTTTTGAAACACATGCATTTATTGTAGAATACAAATAAAAAAATAAAAGTCCTTGCTGTCTGCCCTCTGTCCCTGCTAGTTTGCTGCCCAGTTTAACCGCCGGCAGCCGTCTCTCCCCTGAGGAGGAGCCAGTGAATGCCTCTGAGGTGTGTCCTCTTATAATGGCCTTGTTTCCACAGATCAAAACAAGACTTTGCCCTCAGGCCATAGCTACACAACAGTGAATCTTAAGCCTGGCTCACGGTTATCGCCCCCTCCCCCCAGTGTGGCAGTGCAGTGCGTTACTGTGCCTTAGTGTGACCGCTGGTGCCCTGCCTTATAGCCTGAACTACTGGCTGCCCTTGACCTGATGCAGTGAGGTGACCTGACTGAGATGCTGTCAGTCAAACCCCAGAAGCTGCTAAAAAGCTGGTTGAGCAGCAATCTGCAGTGAACTGCAGTGAACTGGATCGCAATTAACTCTGTTTCATAACCCTAACCCCCAGAGGAGCGGATGGGCGGGTACGGCGCTTCCTGCCCTGCCATGCTGTGGTGTGGTGTAGGACACTGCAGTGGAATACAGTGTGGTTTGTGGCGGCACTGTGTGGCCCTCCGTACCCGGTGGCAGTAGTAGACAGCCGAGACGATCTGCCGGAAGAAGTGGCGTGCCTCTCGCTCGCTCAGCCGCTGGCGCTCGCTGATGTGGTCATACAGGTCCCCCCGGCTGGCGTACTCCATCACGATCACAATCTTGTCTTTGTTCTCGAACACTGGGGACACAGAAACAAAGACACGCATGTTAGGAAGCGGTGGCGAGAGCTGCCCCATCAAACTCTGTACCGAGACTGTGCCACCCCCTGACGGTCACTCGTTATGTCACTGCCCAGCGCCTGGCAGCTTACATAAGCCTGGCGAGAGTATGCTGCGCTGTGGGTTTATTCCGATTTCTGCAAGTTCAGACAACAACTCCAACAAGTCACTGTTGTTTTGCAAACCACAGATTAAATCAATAATAACAACAGTAATTACAGTAATCATCGTGCAGCCCAGTGTGCATCTATAGGTGCTGAATCAACAGGCTGTTCAGAGCAGCTCACAGGGGCACAGGGGTGGGGGGCAGAGCCGCATCTCTGCCTCTCTTTCTCCCAGAGGAGACGCATCAGATCAACCGCAGGGAGGCTATTCCATACGAGTGTGTACATTGATCACACGCACACCTTCCTTACAGGGGAAGACATCTTCAGTGTCAAGCAAAAGCGTATACAAGGTCACCACAGACCTACCCATTTGTATCTGGGGAGGCCGGGTCTAGGCAGTGTGTGATACGTGTCTAGCTGAGAGACTGCACCCTGTGCCTTTGTGTTCCTCACAACACAACCTGCAGTCTCCTGCACCAACAATAACAAACTCCTTAAGTTTTTGTTTTTCACTTGCATGCGCTGGAGGAACAAGACTGTCTGGTGGTGAGTCAGCAGCCTGGTAAACACGGGCCCTGCCAGCGCCGTGCAGGACCGAACACGTCCTTCCCTCAGCCTCTCTGCGCTGTCGCTGGGCTGCAGCATGTTCAGTGTCGCAGTGTGTTCAGGTGTAAGACAGTAGCAGACTCACCCTCGTAGATGGTGATGATGTGGGGGTGGTTGAGTGAAGACATGATCTCAATCTCTCGGCGGATGTGGATCAGGTCCTGCTCGTCCTTGATCTTATCCTTCCGAATGGACTTGATGGCAACCTGGCACAGACAGACAGATGCACTGGTCAGAAGGATGGACAGAACCTGCAGGTTTACATTACAGTTACATTATAAAGAGCCTGGAATGGCCTGGGATACCAGTGTGCCTGAGCCTTTTTCAGAGTTAGCAGAGAGGCCAGGCTGTGCGGCAGGGGCCTACAACGACAACAACCAGCCAGAGCTCTCTTCCTGAGCCGGGACCTGGAGGCGGAGTTCGGAGTCTCATGCAATGGGGGCCACGAGCGTCTCTGAACCACTCTGCTCTGCTGGCACAGCGTCCTCACAACACTGCCCTTCAAAAAACACCCACATGGCTTTGCATGCCAGTTCACCCCCACAAACTATCACAATATTGACACTTGCTCTAGAACACACGATCATCTCCGGGGTTCAGCCTGGCTAACTGTCAGCAACTACTGCTTGGATGCAGGATCCTACAGGAGGCTTGGTTTCATGGGACCAAAGCTACAGTCAGCCACAGCAGGCCGTGAAGAAAGAGTTCAACCCTGATGATCTCCAAACATCAGCTGAGGCAGATGTCTCAAATACCTTCTCCTAATCAGTATTTTTCTGGGAAGAAAGAAAACACAGAAAACCCAGGCAAACTGAATTCCTCCCTTATCAGCCCAGTCCGACCCCTCGGCCCCCCTGCAGTGGCCAGCTGTCCCAGGGCAAGCCGAGGCATGCCTGAGCAGCCGCCCCCGTCCTGGGAGATCAAGACAGGGAAGGTTTGTCCACATTGACATGTCACCCCCAGCTGCCTTCGAGCCCAGGATTTCAGAGGGGAATGTGGGATGGAGGTGGCCCGTTTTTATTCTGCTCTGGGTCAATTGGATTCTGGTGTACGTGATCGTCATCAGTCTGGTCTGCCGTGTGTGTGTCTGTCTCTCTCTGTCTCTCTCTCTCTCTCTCTCTCTCTCTCTCTCTCTCTCTCTCTCTCTCTCTCTCTCTCGTGTGTGTAAACACTACACCCTGACCAGCAACAATGGCCTTCTTTAAGCCTTCACAAAGCCCGATACAAAGCCACAGCCGTGACGCTGTACTGCAGCCCTCACCTGTCCCGTCTATAGTCTCCCCACCCTCCCCCTCACATTCCTCTGAGCTCTTCTCAATCCTTTTCAGCTCCTCACGAACCCCCCCGTGACCCCAGGCCTCCAGGTCAGGAGGGAGGGTCCTCAACACAACACAGCAGACAAGACACACATAACACAAGAAGAAGGTCCTGCTATTTTTAAACAGCAGCGTGAAGACATTGGACAGGAGTGGCTGTGTGAGCGGCTCCTGTGCTGTCTGACGCTCAACGCAGCTCAAACCCCGTTTCCCTGAGTGCCGGTGTGACAACCCCCCCCCACAGGCTCCTGGTTAATGAGTGACTGTGGACAGGGCTCTGTGGCCATTTGAATTCCTGACGCGTCGCTCCCGAGAGGCATTGCGGCAGTGCGGGGGCAGGCCGCTGTGTTTGCCATGCTGGAGACACCCGAAGGGCTATTTTTAGTTCCAGCCCCCGCCCGTGGCTGGCAGGTACAGGACTGGGAAGGAACTGAAACCGGCTTCAGGATCTGTGACACGATACCCAGCACCACCGCAGGAGTAACAGGGTGGACAGCGTAGTGTAGTGTTGTGTATTGTATTGTAGTATAGTGTTGCTGGCTGATGGCTGTTAAGAGCAGGATGACAGGAAGGAAAGTGCGAGTCTAAAGGCTGGGCTGTGCCACAGTGCCAGAGGCTTTTCAAACCGACCAATAGCAAGAGAGTAAAGCCAGAAACGGGAGCGGGGGGGTAACAAAACACAAACAGTGCACCTAAACCATTATCACACTGGCAAACGTCCCAAAGCGAGCCTCCTATCCAGGCAGCCCAGTTAGCCAACAGCAGATAACACACTGGTTTCAACACCCAGGCCTTCCAGCTCAGAGGAGTAGCTGCGGAGATTAAGGTGGGGGGGGGTGTCGTCCTGATCTGGCACAGAGGAGCTGTTAACACTCAGAGCTAAAAGCTTGCCCCATCCATGCAACAGGAAAGCAACACCTCACCTGCCTTCATACTGAAGACCTTGCCCAGGGTGCACAGCCAAGTCAACATCCCGGCATGTCTGAGCAGCAGAGCACCTGGGAGACCGGTGTCGGGGGCACAGCCGGCCCTGACCTGCTGGTATCAGCAGCTTCAGGGACTCCCAAAGAAAACAACAGCTTAATGCTGGGACTTTAAAGAGGCGATCAGATGTGCCCCTCTAACGGCACAGGGCTCACTGTATTGCTGTGGCAGCTGCTGCGCTGAAGGTCTGAGACAATGTTTTCAGAGCAAACACTGCTGCCGACGTGGCCGGGCAGATGAGCCACAGAGCCAACCTCAGCTATTTGAATAACAAATCCAGGCCCTGAGCTGCACGGCAGACCCAGCCCTCCCTGGGCCAGACAGGGCCTCAAGACACCTCCACCAACACGGCCACAGCAGCAACTGCTTATATATATATTGCAAAAACAGAGAAACACAGAAGAGTCCTTCACTGTGGTCCGTGTGTCTGTCTATCTGTCTGTCCGTTTGGCTCAGACACTGTGGTGAGAGAAATGGGGGGGTAGGGGGGCTATTGCATAACGACTTCAGGGCTTTTCTGAGAGTGCTATGGGCTGTGAAATCCGAGCGTAATTAGTCCTTGGCGGCATGATGGAGTGCCACTAATGAATCAAAGGGACACAATTGCTATGGCAGCAGAGCCACACCATGGCCATGATACTGCGCTGGCAGCCCGTTCACAAGGCACTGCCCCAAGACTTCCTGGTATGATCCTGTGAGTGGAGATCCTCAGCTGTGCATCAATTCAGCACTCCCAGGTATCAGCCCTGTCTGTCTGTCTGTCTGAGTACTGAGCACAGCCCCTCGCCACCCTCCCCACCCAGCATCAACGGTCAGAAACCAGCAGGTTTAGCATGATAAAGCCCCCAGACAGACAGTGGACTGACCTCAGTGACACAAGGGCGGGTTTTATTAATGATAATTCGAGGTGCAAACTGACTTTAAACACCGTTTACTCTTCCTGACCAGGTGACCATCACAGTGCACAGACCCTGGGCAGGCCTAGGAGGGGTTATTTGTTTATGTAAAAAAAAAAAAAGTCCTGTCTGCAATTTAAAATACTTATTTCCATTAAATGCCTCAACTGCTCTTCCTCAAAGGTGTTTTTATTGCCGAAGTCTCACCTCCCTGCATTTCACATCTCCGTGCGACTGCACCTCCGGTCACTGATCTTAAAATCAAGCTTTTCAAAAGCCGAATAAATCAATGTAGAAGTAAAATGTGCGTCCGTCTCGGACAGTCAGGCGTCCAGACCAACACAAACAAGTTGACCAACAGATATCATCAGGTGACTCAAACTTCCCAGCATTGTGTTTTTGCCGGATTATGTTTCTCTTTTAAACTGTCGCTTCCTGTATGATCCGGTTCCTCAGCGGCTGACGGGGCCGGAACGGGAGAGAACCGGTTTCTCCACATCAGAAACGCGTTCAACATCAGGATTGGCACCGAGAAGTCATCAGGATGGCACTGGCGCGGCGCGGCTCATCTCCGGTGAACGCGTCCTGCCGCAGCGCAGCGGCCAAGAGGGGCTTTCCGGCCCGGGGCAGCGTTTCACCCGCCGGCCATAGCTTCACGGGAAGAGACCCTCGCAGACCACCGCCTTGGCCTCGGAGACATGGAGGCAGAAGGGGCGCAGTGAAACGCGGTCTATGTTAAATGTAATCGTCTTCACACAAAAAGCCCAAGCCAAGGCACAGAGCAACAATGTATCCAAGCAGGCTACATATTTACACAGTGTCTTACCTTCGACGCCTCCAACTCCAACACATCCAGCGCAATATAGCGCCCCGCACCACCACTGAACCCGCGGGGGCCCGGCTGGCCCTGGCGCACTTTCTTTATGGGCGAATGTGTTTTCTTTGCATATTACATAACACACAGACTGGTCTTAACGGGTGTCTATCTCTCCATTTAAAACCCTGTTATTAACCAATGCAAACCCACCGCTGGGTCCACAGACAGGACACACCAGCCCCCCCGGCACACAACAACCCGGACCCGGACCCGGACCCGGCGTCAAATGGACCCGACACGGACCTCACTCGCGGTGATTTATGCAATTAACTGGCAAACGAATCCTTTTTAATGCACACCAAGCAGCACTGAACTCCGCCAGACAGAACCCGCAAGTACCGTCGAAACAATCCGCTATGCTTACCACTCTGCCCGACCTCTCCACCGCCTTCTTCACCTTCCCGTAGGTGCCCTTGCCCAGGGTCTCCAGGAACTCGTAGCGGTGCTTGAGGTTGTGCTTGTGGTGATGCCTCTTCACCGCCTGCCGCCGCAGCGAGGACGAGGCGCCCTCGGCCGGGAGAGACGCCAGCGAGCGGCCGCTGCCTCTCAGCGCGTACCGGTCCATTGGGGATGTGCGCGGCTGTGTGAAGAGAGGACTCCCGTGTGAAATGTGTGACTGAAACACAGACTGAAACACAGCCTCTGCAGCCCCCGTCTGTCTGCGCTCTCCGTCTGCGCACAACCTGGCAGGTGAGGAGCCGCCCACTCTCCAATCACACACCACCGTCTCCGGCTGTGATTCGCTGCCTGTTTCCAGTGGGCGTGGCTACAGGTCTCGGCTCTGCTCTCCGGGGCTTTTCTGCTCAGGGATTGTAATTGGCCTTAATGGTCGCTGTTTTACTTCGTGGTATTGCGAATGAACACATATAGAGATGTGGTCAGTGTAGATTTGTATGTTATGTGAAGTAAGATTCCCAAGATCCAGTTTTTCTCCCGTTGTGTGTATGTCTGTTATTTTGTATTTGTGTGTGAGAGAGGGTGTGGACTGTATGTGTGTAACTCTTGCCTATTGTGTTTCACTGTGAAATTTAAACAGGCAGAGAAGTATTAGGTTGTGATTTAAGAGAGAAAAACAGTGTTTTGTTGTGTTTTGGTTATCAACGTTTCTTTACCAGGAAGTCCAGCTGGTATTAAAATTCCCCCACTCTCCCCTGACAGGACTGCTGGCCAGCCAAGAGTTCAGCCAACCAGAACCCCCCCACACAGTGGCTCCACATCAGTGATCCACCCACCACAAACATACAAACTCCAGTACCTGCATACTCACTTGTACACAAGCATTCACAGCCACAGCGCTCTGACTGTGTAACGACAGGACCTGGGGGTGACTGTAGGACAGAGAGGGAATAATGCAATTCATGATGATCAGGAAAAGACTCTGTTGTGTTGTACACCATCGCATTGTTTGGGAAACACCAGTGTGTACATCGCCGGCATGAGGGGACGGCCCACGGTCACGTCCTGACATCTCTACTCCACTCGGGTCCCCAGAGCTGCACCTCAGCGCCCATGTCAAAACACACAAGCTGTCTTTCCTAGCGTGTTTTACAATGTGGCTCTTCCCCAGGCTGTGTCCTAAGTGTACCACAGTGTGTGCCCCTACACCCGCCACTCACAACAACAAGACTGCAGTCGAGGGGAAACTCTCTCCGCTCATGTGCTCTCGTGCCACAGGGTCTTATCCTGATCTGGGTTTTACACAGCATAGCTCACACTTCCACTGAAGGCAGCTGTGTGACTCCTGCCAGGTAGCAAGACCCCCACCCGAAAAACACATTCCTCATGTTAGGTCATGCTATAAATGCTATATGCTATAAATACATTAATTGGGCTATTTCCTCTTTATGTATCGAGGTATTTGTTTATTTGTGTGTGTAATTTGGCAGCTCTGGTCTTTAGCACCACTGCCCCCTGCTCCTCCCTGAAGCTGCTCCCCCACTCCTTCAGCCTGGAAGTGTGTGTGTGTGAGAGAGAGAGGGAGTGTTTGTGGAGATGGTGAGGAGAGTGAACATGCACAGAAATGAAACAAGAGTAATGAATAAGCCACTGCGCCATCACAGTCACAACACAACACCGTGAACAACTCAGACACCTGAAGTTACTCCCCACCGGCAGGGTCCTGGACAATAAAACACAGTTCACTTGGGTATTTAAAAGATCAAGCGGTTTACATTAAGGTCAAAGATGCCTCCAACAAGAACAATTAAACAACCATCAGAACTGAGGATCGCCCCGAAATAAACTGAGCAGGACGATACTTGACTGAAATACATCTGAACCAGAATACAAAGTGAGGCTTTCCTCTGATGTCTTGCCTCTCAGCCACAATCACTGTCGGTCGTGAGGGGGTGGCGCCCCCTGGTGTCCACGGGCCACAGAAGGGATGAGTTCAGTGGCAGTGCTGTCGGGCCCAGGAGAGCTTGGCTGAGGCACCATAAGGACACATGGGTGTCTGGAGCTGTCACCGGAAAGAGGTCAAGGACCCTATGGGAGGTCACTCCACCACTGAGAGCTGAGGGTGGGTAACCATTATTACTCTTATTGAATAGAGACAAATAAGAATAACCCGCGTTTTCTTTATAACACAATAGCGACACTAGGCCCAATACCCACTAAACTACTAAAACAATCTCTTCCATTAATTATTCACCTAATACTGTTTTATTTGGTATAGTATTTTACATTTTCATTAAAAAACACAATTCAATTTTTTAATACTTATGATTAAAATCTTTAAAAAATCAATCCTTAAAATCACTTAAATTTTTTAAAATCTTTGTGATTTTTAACAAACAACAGAACAATTAACTTCAAAATAAACGTGCCCAAAACAACAAAACAAACGTGATTAATGCAAAACTGCACACCAACATAAAAGTCAAATACATTGAAAATACCTGAAAATGCATTGGACAAAATAAAGAAACAATTAAAAAGGTAAAAATAAAAAACAAACAAAAAAGGTCCAATGCATTTAAAATTAAATCCAAAACGGTCAATGTATTTGACAAAAGAATATAACAAAACTAAACCAAAAAACCCTAAACAATGTGGTTTAAAAGCAACTAAATCTTTAAAAACAATTAAGATTCATTTTTAAAATAGTTTTAAAAACAATCATCCATAAATTATTTAAAAGATCTTGGACTCGGGCTCCAGCAGGGGGAACTGACCGTCCCCGGAGGTGGGTCCCATCATGGGATCCTGAGCTCCCCCAGATCTTGTATGTGCCAGTTCTCATAGGCTTCCTCCTTGCCCCTCTGATGGACCTCCAGATTGACATAGTCCCTTACGAACACCATGCCCCTCCGCGCGATGACGATCGGGTCCAGCTCCTGCTTGTTGAACAGACAGATGTTCCGTCCCTCCCACAGTGCCTGCTTCACTGCGCAGACGACACGCCACCAGCACCTCAGGGTGGATGTTGATATTTCCCTGGCCGGACCGTACAGGATCTGCTGGGCGGTCGCCCGCGCAGGAACGGCAAACCTGTGGAGGAACGGGGAAAACAGGAGCCAGACCCTGTTGGCGGAGGGGCACTCACTAAAGATGTGAGCCTCCGTCTCCTTCCCCAGGCAACCCTTATAGGGGCAGGTGTCATAAGGAGCTATGCCCCTTCTGTGCATGAACACTCGGGTGGGGAGACACCGACTCACAGCCATCCAGGAGACATCTTTCTGCGTATTCGTGAGGCAAACGTGCGTAGCGTTAGCCCAGATAAACCGGCAGGTTTCGGGAGGGAAATCTTCTATCCGGCTGGTCTCCTGGGTAGATCTCATCTGGCTACAGATGGTCTTATAATCCCAGGAGGCCAGCACGACTTTATGGAGGCCTACTTCGAGCGCAAAGGCTCGGAGCGCCCTGTAGAACGGCGGGGGATCCCACGAGTGCGGCCTGGTGTTATCCATGGCGCAGAGGCCGAATGGTCTCAGGCTGCTGGCAAAATAAAAGCGGTTCATAAAACTCACTTTCTTGCCAGCAGCCTGGATGTTCTTGACCACATAGGCCAGCCCCTGCGCCTTTATCAGCCGCACAACGTCCGGGACCCCCCTGCCTCCATCCAGGGTACCCTTCACCATCTGCACTCTTTTCAGCCTCTCCATTTTGCTCCCCCAGACAAACCGAAATATAATTCGGGTCACTAATTTTGCGATGACCTTGTCTGGGGGGAAGATCATTCCTACGTAGAGGAGTATCGGGAAGAGGATGGCCTTTACGACCAGCACCTTACCAGCCATCGTCAAGGTCCTTGTGCTCCAGCCGTGGATCTTCCTTTGGACCTTCGCTATGGCCTCCTCCCAGCTCCGGGTGCCCGTGTTGGTCCCGTCGATCGTGATCCCCAGAACCTTGATAGACGGCTTCACAGGGAACACGGTCGGCAGGCCCCGGCCGACAGGCCATGCCCTGGAGAGGTAGACCTCGCTCTTGGCCTTGTTGACAGCGGCCCCCGTCGCCCTGCAGAAGCCGTCCAGCAGTTCCTCGTCCCTGGCCACGGACGGAGCCAGGGCCTTCAGTTGCTCTCCGCCGGAACCCGGGAGATGGAAACCTGTCACCCGGACGTCCCGGCGGATCGCCTGCATGAACGGCTCCAAGCAGAGGACGTACAGCAGGGTCGACAGGGGACAACCCTGCCGGACCCCCGACCTGACCGGAAATGGTTCGGTCAGGTGGCGGTTCACAAGGACCCTGCTGCTTAGGCCGCTGTAGATGATCTTAACCCACTTCCTCAGGCCAAGAGCGAGACCCATCCTCTCCATGACGAGCTGCAGGTATTCGTGGCCCACTCTGTCGAAGGCTTTCTCCTGGTCCAAGCTGATTAGGACCAGGGGAAGCCCTCTCTCGTTCGAGTAGGCCACGACATCCCTGAGCAGCATGGCGTTGTCGGCCGCCGATCTCCCCCGGGCACCACAGACCTGGTCGGGACCCACGACTTGAGGGAGTGGCCGCTGCAGCCGGAGCTTCAGTGCTTTGGCCAGTATCTTGTAGTCGGTGCACAGGAGGCTGACTGGCCGCCAGTTCCTCAGATCTTTTTGGTCTCCCTTCTTGTGAAGAAGGGAGAGGATACTCTTCTTCATAGAAGGGGCCAATCTGCCCTCTCTGTACATCGACCCCAAGACCTGGGCCAGATCTTCTTTAAGCACCTCCCAAAAGATCTTATAGAACTCAGCAGGGATCCCGTCGGGACCCGGTGTCCTTCCAGAGTTAAGACTCTTTATCACCTGGGAGAGTTCAGTGGTGGTGATCTCTGGATCCTCCTCCTCCTCCTCGTCCCCCTCATTGCGGGACTCCAACAGGGACAGAAAGTGATGGATCTGATTTTGATCCACCACCTTCTGATCGTACAACTCCCTGTAGAAATCCCGCACCACTGTCTCAACAGCCTCTCTGCCCTCCACCTCTTGCCCCGAGGAGTCGATCATGGAGGACATTGCAGGCCGCCTCTCCTTCGTTTTCTTGAAGAAGAAGCGGCTGCATTTCTCATCGTCCTCCATGATGCGGACCCTGGAAAGGACCTTGATCTTCTCTTGCTCCTCCCGATAGAGGGTGGAGAGACTCAGTTTGACCCGGGCCACCTCCTCAGCTAGGTCGAAGCCTCTGAGCTGTAAAAGACTCAGGCGCTGGAGGCGGGCGTTTAGATGGGAATATCTAGCCCGCCTCTCACGAGCTTTCCGTTTCCCCAGCTGAATGAAGTAGCCCTTGGTTCTTTTCTTCACCATCTCCCACCACTCTATGGGAGAATCAAAAAGGTCCTTCAGGGTCCTCCACTCCTCGAGGCGTCTGCTAAAGGTCTTAATAACACGAGGGTCATCGAGCAGGGAGGTGTTGAGCTTCCAGACCCCAGGCCCCGACTCCCGTGTGCTTGGGATGAGCACCTCTGTCGTCAGGAGCCTGTGGTCTGAAAAGAAGACCGCCTCCGAAGACATGGCGGTCCTCTCCAGTGGCTTACTGAGGAGGACGAGATCTATCCTGGAGAAGGAGGAGCCAGAAGAACTCACCCAGGTGAACAAGGGGACCAGGTCCCGACCTGCGTCGCAGAGTTCAAAGTCCTCCACGAACGCAGCGAGGTCCCTGCTGGATCTATCGTTGCGGGGCTTACTCCGGTCTACATCCCTCAGAGCACAGTTGAAATCACCTGAAATGATAACTGGCAAGGTGCCGATCAGGAGCGGGCGTAGCTGAGGGAGAAAGAGGACTCTCTCTCTCTGGCTGGTGGGGGCATAGACATTGACCAGCCTCAATACAGCCCCCTTGTATTTAAAATCGAGGCTGGCCAGTCTGCCCGCCTCTATAACCCTAAATGTTTTAACCACTATGACGGGGTTTTTCAGGAGTACGGCAATCCCGTCCGCTCGGGACACATTGGACCCCGACCATTATTCACCTAATACACAACATTATCAATGCCTCTTTATCCTCAGGATCTGTTCCTGAATCATTTAAAATAGCTGTAATTAAACCAAACATGGAAATGCGGATGGCCTTTCTAGGGTTTACTGTTTTGTTGGGTCTGCAGCTCTAACCTGGGGGGCTGAGCTGAGGGGAGGGGTGTGTAATGAGGTGTGTGGAGAGATGGTGAACAATAGGTATGTAAGATTAAGACAGCAGAGGGCGCTGTTTCCAGAAAAACTCCAATGTTCTAGCCAGTTCTTTCCAGGGCCTGATTAGCTAATTAACAACTGCATCTCCAAATTAGCTAAGCAAGTGGGGAGATAAAGGTGTCTATTTGGTTGTGCTGGGTGTGTGGGTGGGAAGAGTTTGGGAAGGAGGTTATGAGTCGCATCGACACAAAAGCGTATCTGGACTGTGGAAGAGGGGGAAAACTGCTGTTAGAGGAAAACAACTATTTTATTTTATTTACCTAATTATGGGTTTTGGTTTGTTGGGCAAGCGGGTTAGCCGTCCCACCTGTAGCTAGGGGAACCAGGGTGAAGGCAGCGCTCGTTACAGAGCTAGGCTTTTATTTTTTGTCTCTTTATTTTGTTTGTTTTGGATGGCAAGAAGGCCCTGTGCTTTGTTTACTTTCAAGCCAGAAAAGTAATAAATTGAGTCTTCTTTTTTTGAAGAACAATCTCTGTCTCCGAGTACTTGGTCCATTTTTGCATAGAGTTGCATCACTGGGTCACACACTTCTTTAGAAATCCAGTGCTGACCCTAACTCACTTAAACACTACTGACCTAATTCAAACCCTCCCTCCCTTTCTAAGGTTCTAGAGAAAGTAGTTGCAAACCAGTTGCCAGCTTTTTTAACTCTTAAAAATCTTTAATCTTTTTGAAAAATTTGAATCAGGCTTCCGCTCTGGCCACAGTACAGGACGGTCCAACCCCCCCACCCCCGATTGGCGAGAGGCCTCCTCCAGAGGGAAGACCACAGCCAGCCACACGGATGAAGAGCTTTCTGATCTCCTTGCTGCTGTAACAACTACACTGCCTGGAGGGGAGGTGACCATTAGGCCTGGGCCCCAAGCTGTGGACCCCCAGAGAGTTATTTTCTACCACATGCTATCCATACGAGTTTGTGTTTTTCTCTCCTTTGTGCCTAATGCTTTATGTAATGTTGTTTTACATTATTTTAGTTAATTTCAACTGTTAAATGTCTATTTTTATTTATTTCTAATTGTTTTATTTTGCTGTATGTTGGTTTATTGTGTATCGTTAAGGGGGGGTGTATTGTGATAAGAGAATTCTAGCCCTGAGCTGGAGCTCTGATCTAAAGAAGATTTCTCTCCCAAAGTTACCAGAATTCCTGAGCTCATCGACCCATGAACTGTTCTACGCCAAAGTGACAGTCTTGGGAGTTGGCTCACCAAGAATGGGCCAAATGGCTTGGAATCCCTGCTGTGAAAATGTCTGGGGAATAGGGCCTGGAGGTAATAAAACCATTTGAAGTGGGTGAGAGCCGAAATCCCGAAACAGAGCTACGAACCCAGACCAACCGGCATTTCCAAAAGATGGCATGAATCGAGCCTCCCCCAATAGGAGACTGGGGGCTGTCACAAATCCAACCTCGCAAACTCAAGAACCAATCTCCTATGATCTGAAGGCATAAAAGGCAACACACAGCACTTATTCTGTCTCTCTCACCTGAACCAGTAACTCGTTGCCTCAACCCAACTTAGCGCTGTTGCCAGAACCAGAACCGGAAACCAACCAAGTCTTTGCTGGCAACAGAAGAGTTAAACTGGGAGAAGGAGATTGAGCCGTACGAAGAATTCTTTAAAGAACTTTATTCAGTTAAAGAAACTGTGCCTGCCCACCTGTACCCACCTGATCAGTGGAGTTTTACAGCTGGACAATTGACTTATTCGACTGTAATACAGAAGTGTTCAGTCATTTAAATAGCTATTGAGTCTTCAGAAACTTGACCCTTGGAAACGAACAGGGTCCTGCTTTCCTCAAAGACTTTGTCTTCAAGTAACTACGGTGGAAACCTTGCTTACAAAGAAGACATCCTGTGCACTACCTTGGAGCCTTCAAACCAGTGGAAAATGTGTTTGGAAAAGACTTTACTTTCGCGAAACCCCAACTTCCAGGTGCATCGACTGAGTGGAAGTTATTGGACAAAGCTGAACCGGACTGCCTTTGTTCCAAACCACACGGACCTCGTGCCGTGTGCTGTTATCTGAGCCCGAAGACAGAGAGGCCTCACTGCGATGAAGATCAGATAAGTTTAACAGTTTGGAGTTTATCATTCATGACATATTGAGAAATCAATTAGAAATGTTAATCTGTGAGTCATAAACTTTAGAATGTGTAATATCATTTAGTTAATATCAAATGTGTGTTGCATTAAACTGTTTTGTTTGACAAATTTAGAAATAAAATCTGTCAATGCCAAGAAATATCTTCTCATTCCTGTTTAACTGTTTAGTCTGAAATTGACACAAGTTAATAGACACCAGATTATAGGTGGCCCTGCCTATCCTTAATCATTGAACATTAATCAATTAGGGAGAATTGTGGTAACAAGGAATGATAGAATCTTTCTCGGCACCCAAACGTAAATGAGACTGATATATAACGAAAAGTTATTTGACTTAAATACTAACCTGCATAGTTAGTTGATGTCCGACTAACAATACTAATGAGAGACTCGCCTTCGTCTTAGTAACCGGTATTGTAGTCAATGTGTTTGTAATTATTGTGTAACGTTTTGTATGTTATCATGCGATTCCATGGTCTTTGATTTGGTCATGGAAATGATTTGTCTTTGATTGGTTGATCTTGAGTGAATTTTAATTAGTTTTTCCCTTTTTGTATAACTATGTATAGTGCTGCATTTTATGTTTGTTTTTAATAAATTTGAGAATTTATATCTTTGAAATGGTGTCTGTGTCCAATTATTGCAGAGATTGAGTTCTACAAGATTCTAGGATTCTTGATAAGGTGATACTTAAATTCACTTCTTTAACTGAAATTTATAAGTGTACCTTACACTACATATGTTTACCACTCTGTAAGTGCTCTGTGCTACCCTGCGAAGGGCACTATACAAACACAAATTGATTGATTGTTTAGCTTTACCCATTCCCCCAAGCAGAGTGCCCCGGTGCAGAGTGAAAACGGTGCCAGTGCAAATGACAGGGTGGACTGTCCATCTATCGGGAGGGAGGTCATTGCAATGCAGCTTTTACTAATGTTTTGCCAGAGCTTGTTAATGCCGTACGGAGAGACACACAGATGCTGACTGCATGACCGGCCCGGGGGCTTTGATCCCTCACACATAAAACCGCTAACGTTAATGAATGTGGTCCCGCAGCATTTCTGCAAGTCAAAGCAGGGCTCGTTGGTTTAAAAGCTCACCCATTTCTCATGGGTAATGTCCTTTTGTTTATACACCTGCCTGCAGAGGCCAGGTGTGGGTCACTGTGACGCAATGATTGCTGTGTCAGTGGGCTGACATGAACAGAGCTACTGGGCTGCCTTTGCTAACCTCAGGTGTCACTCAGTGCATTGACTGGTGTATCACGACAGGTGACTGCGATTGAGCCGATTGAAAGGGGACTGAGGTTGTACTCCACATCGTGTGTGAAGGAACTTGGTAAGGGTGTCGTTGGCTCTGTGTGTCCGTGTCCGTGTCCGTGTCCGTGTGTCTCATAATTCCCTAGTTGCATTTGGTATTTATTGGTTTCTCATGGGTGTAAAGAGGAAGAGAAGACACTCCTCTCCTTCTTGATGGGAGCAAACAAGCTTACCAAACAGATTGTAACTCATTACGACGCAGTCCTAACAGTCATTTATATGACTTACTACATTGACTTATGAATTTCCTCCTGATAAAGGACAGTAACACAACAAGGTTTGAAAAACAACAAGATGCAGGGCAACAACAGAATGCAGAGCTTTAGAGAATAGAAAACTAAATGTCACAATGATAGAAATAATCTAGACAGAGGGAGCAACAGAGAACATTGTCAACCTTAAAACAGCGGTGAAATTGAGTTCGTCACCTCCCTTGTCCAGGTGGGCAATGCCAGCTGTCCCTGCCCCAGCCACAGTCGGGGTGGCCGGGGGTGTGCAGGCGGAGGCCAGGGCTGAGCCCCGGCTACAGGAGAGCAGCGCTGGATGGCGGGGGCCGAAGATGAAGGAGAGGGGCCAGTGGGCCAACAAGTACGAGTTCATCCTGGCCATGGCCGGAGCCACGGTGGGGCTGGGCAACATGTGGAGGTTCTCATACCTGTGCTATAAAAACGGAGGTGGTGAGTGACCTGCACTCGGCTGTGAGCTCCTTTTGGATTCTTTACATCTAAATAATAATAATATGTATTTATTGAGCACTTTTCATGCGTAGAAGGTTCAAGACTCTTCACAAAAGAATAAAAGGAGATTAATCACATTAAAAAATAAATAATGCCAAAGAGACAATAACAGTCGATTAATTAAGTTAGCACTACATTTAGTAAGTGTGTTGTGTGTGTTATGTTTGTTGGAAGCGCGGCTGCCTG
Organism: Amia ocellicauda; assembly: GCF_036373705.1. NCBI lineage: Eukaryota > Metazoa > Chordata > Actinopteri > Amiiformes > Amiidae > Amia > Amia ocellicauda. Next base: position 77,463 of record NC_089854.1, on the reverse strand, counting down.
CGATCCCAGGTTGGGCAAGACACACCCACACAGGACTTGAAGCGGTGGCAGTGGTCAGTGGAGCACCTGTCAATCATTTTGTGTGTGGCCAATCACCTGCAGAAGGCAGTTGTCAGTCATTGTTAATGCCGCCAATCACTTTCTTAATTTCTTAAAGTAAGGCAAGAGAAAAAAACTAAATGGCTGACAAGTGTCTCTGCAAGTGATTGGCCACATAAAAAAATGATTGACAAACATTTCTTGCAAAGTGATTGGCTGCATAAACAATGATAACAGTACTTGTAATATTAGTCCTTTTATCCCTGCTAGATAGCACTTCAGTTTTATTATGCCCCTTGTGCTTTTGATTGTTTTCCTCCTTGCTCCCTTTCCCGTTGCCCTCGTCTGTAACCCTACATCTTGACAGCACTTAGCTTTACCATCCAGGACATAGGAAGTCACTGACTGTACTTGTTTAAATTATAAATTGGAATTTGTAAAATGTATTTTGTATTACTATGTTTTAGTAACTTGAATTTGTAATGATTGATTTTTGCACTTTGTTTTGCACTTATGTTGTAAGTCGCCCTGGATAAGGGCGTCTGCCAAGAAATAAAATAAAAAAAAATAATAATGACAGGTACTCCGCTGACCATGCCAGCGCTTTGACTCCTGTGTGGGCATGTTTGGACAAAGTCCTTGCTGCTCTCACTGCCACCATTGCTTTGTTGAATGTGTGTTGTGCGTGTTATCTAAAACTAGACAGACAGAAAGGACATCTTAGTCGTACAGGATGACCAGCAGTAAAATGTGCTTTAGCCAGGTTGTCACAGTAATTACAGTAACAGACTTATGTAGTAAAAGTAATCGGTGCTGGACAAGGCCAGCTGTTTGAATAGCGTATGTGTATCTGTTGTTCTGCATCTTGCCCTCAACGATGCTGACCCTGCATTCTGTCACCCCCAGGGGCCTTCCTGGTACCGTACACGCTGTTCATGCTGGGCTGCGGGGTCCCGCTGGTGCTGCTGGAGACGGCCATGGGCCAGTACACCAGCCAGGGCATAGTGAGGTGCTGGAGCGGGATCTGCCCGCTGTTTGAAGGTGAGCGGCAGTTTCGTCTTGGGGGACAGCGGGGAGACAGGCAGAAGCCAAATTCTCATCCTGTTGCTGCCCCAACAAAGTCCTGAGCCACAGGCCTGCACTGAGAGCGCTGTGCTGCAACGCCGTGGTCAATGGCGAGGATGAGGCTGCGAGCGCTGCTCCGTACACACGTGGTCGTGGTGTGTAGAATTCTTCTGACAGGGTATTAGGGGCCATTCTCTCCCTTTATTGCTAGATATATCCACAGAATTGAAATTCACTGACGGCACACATGACTGATCACACTGGCAGACTAACACTGCACTGCTGTCAAGGGTACCTACTGTTCCTCTCCTCTCCTTCTCCTCTGCTTTCTTTTCCCTCTCTCCGCTCTCCTCCTCTCCTTCCCTCCCTTCTCCCATCTCCCTCTACCCTCCTCCTCTCCTCTCTCCCTCTCTCTCCTGCCCTCTCCTCTCTCCTCTCAGGTGTGGGCTACACCTCTCAGGTAATCCTTGTGTATGGCTGCATCTACTACATCGTCGTCCTGGCCTGGGCCTTCTTCTACCTGTTCTCCTCCTTCAGCTCAGAGCTGCCCTGGGCCAGCTGTGGACACACCTGGAACACAGGTACTGCACTGCACTGCCAGGGAGATGAGGGGCAGAGCAATCATGGTTCTATGTGTTTGTGTTTGTGAAGAACGGGCTTGAGCCATCATCCCGCCTTTAAAACTGATACCCAGTGTGTGTGAGACTGTGAGAGTGTGTGAGTGTGTGTGTGTGTGTGTTATGAGGACAGTCGGATGTCAACAGTTTTGCGCTTAATCCATCTCTCTCTCTCTTTCTCTTTCTCTAGTTAATTCTTCTGTATTTCAGTATTAAAACTCCTTCTAACCTCATAATCCAACTCTCCTTCACGTCCACACTCACACATGTGTGCACATAAACAAGAGGATGTGATGACTTAAAACACCGGTATTTACCTTTGCTTTTTGTTCAGGTCAGGGGCTGGTGCGGGAGCCGATCTGAGCATGACAGTTTTAAATAAGGAGTCTATTTAAATGCACACGATTTGTATGCGAAGGGGGTTTTGTGAAACAGCTAATCTATATATAGATATGGGAAGTGTGTATTTTCTTTAGTTCTACACGGAGGCAGTACTAAATGGGTTTCTACCGGGAAGGAATTAGTTCTGCTGTAGGCGAGTGCTGCGTAATCTTCTCTGTTTTAAATGTGTGCACTTAAGCATATTGTCCAGTGTGTGAGAGAGTGTGCGTTTGTGTGTGTGTGTGTGAGAGTGTGTCCAGTCCAGTCAAACCCTAAGAGAGATCAGGATAAATGAGGAGGAGGTACTAAAGGGACTAGCAGAATTAAAAACAAACAAATCACCCGGGCCAGATGGGATCTTTACAACAGTACTTTAAGAAATGAGGGAAATTATTTATAGGCCGCTAACTAAACTATACCAAATGACATGTGCCAACTGACTGGAAGACAGCAAATGTCATACCAATCCACAAGAAAGGGGACAAAACTGAGCCAGGAAATTACAGACCAATCAATGTGGGAAAAAATGATTAGACAGAAAATAGAGGAGCATCTTAATGAAAACCATATTCTTGGAGATAGTCAACATGGGTTTAGACGAGGCTGATCATGTCTTCCTAATTTATTAGAGTTTTTTGAACACACAACTGCAGCTGTAGATCATGTGAAAGCATATGATATGATATACTTAGATTTTCAAAAAGCTTTTGATAAGGTTCCACACCAAAGACTTATCCTCAATTGGAAGCTGTAGGCATTCAGGGTAATGTAAGTAGATGGATTATGAACTGGTTGATGTATAGGAAACAGAGGGTGTCGATTAGAGGAGTCACTTCTAACTGGAGGGAGGTTGTTAGTGGAGTTCCACAGGGATCAGTACTAGGGCCTTTGCTTTTTCTAATCTATATTAATGATCTGGACTCTGGGATAGTTAGCAAACTTGTCAAATTTGCAGATGATACTAAAATAGGTGGCTCAGCAGATACAATCTCGGCAGCACAGGCTATTCAAGCAACCTAGACAGAAAACAGGAGACACTTCTTCACACAGAGAGGCGTCACAATCTGAACAAACTCCCCTACGATGTGGTTGAAGTTGAAAATGTGGGAACATTTAAAAATAGACTGGATAGGATCCTTGGATCACTTAGTTATTAATGGACACCAAACGAGCATGATGGGGCGAATGGACTCCTCTCGATTGTAAACTTTCTTATGTCATAGAAGGAGGAGGGATAGCAATGTGCCAGGAGATGCATACTTGACATAATTACTGGGACTTTACATGTAATGTATTATCTAGTTAGACTGACAGAAGTGTTAATCATTGTTGATTATTCTGTACAGAGATGCTGTCCAAAGGGAATGTTTGTTTGTTCTGTTTGTCTTTTCCCTCCCTCTGTAAGAGGGTGGGTGGACTCCTCCATTTCTGGGGGAATGAGCATAAATACTTTACATACAGACAAGATAGGGTCTTCTCTTTCTGCTGGTTAAGAGGAAGGGTCACTAGCAATTAGTGGTGCCTTTGTGCTGTGATTCAGAGTTTTTAATCTTTTTTTATATATTTTCTGTGAATTTATGGGATCTTTTTGGTTCAAGATTGTGTTCTTGGATTGACTTTTCTGGACTCTAAAGTTAAAGTAAAATACTTTTTCCACTGGAATGTCCGTCTCTGTTGCCTCAATTTCTACACCTTTCATGGCTGCTTTCTACAATACCTGAGTGAACAGGTTATTATATTTAGTGGCAAGTCCATTCTCGATCACCTGGGAGAATGCAGTAGTGTGTACAGTAGTGTGTCAGCTGGGCTCTGATGAGCTCCTCTCTCTCTCTCTCTCTGCTGCACAGACACCTGCTTAGAGATGCAGACGGGAAGAAACGCCTCCAACTCGTCCATCCGTGGGAACTCCACGTCGCCCGTGCAGGAGTTCTGGGAGTGAGTCGCTCTTGGGTTTGTCCGCTGATCATTATGGACCCTGTAAGCGCCGAGCCACTCCTGAACCCACAACTCTGTGCTCATCCTGCTCTCCCCAGGAGGCGAGTGCTGGGCGTCTCGGGGGGCATCGACGAGGTGGGTGGCCTGAGGTGGGAGCTGGCGCTGTGCCTCTTCCTGGCCTGGACCATCTGCTACTTCTGCGTGTGGAAGGGGGTGAAGACCACAGGGAAGGTGAACACCGGCATGTCTGGCTGCTCTCAGAAGGGTCGGCCCCTCGCCACCAGGTGGCAGCAGCAATGACGAGAGAGACTGTGTGTCCCTGTCTGCGGCGCAGAGAGCCCTGCCAGCCTAGTTACATAAAATCTGAAAAGCTCAAACCTGTGCGGAAAAGATGGTGATGACTTTAGGTTCAGTGTGAAGCAGCATAGTCCTATAACACCTGACCCCTGACCCCTCTCCACCCTCAGGTGGTGTACTTCACAGCTACGTTCCCCTATGTGATGCTGCTGGCGCTGCTGGTCAGAGGGCTCACCCTGCCTGGCGCTGCTGACGGGCTGCTCTTCTACCTCTCCCCAGACCCCACCCGGCTCGCCGACCCACAGGTACCCCCGGGCGCCGGGAACGAGAGCAGCGGGATTGTGGGGGGGAGGGGAGAGGCGGCACCTCACGTTAAACCCTCTCCTCTCCTCTCCTCTCCTCTCCCGCTGCCAGGTGTGGATGGACGCAGGCTCGCAGATCTTACTCTCGTACGGCATCTCAGTGGGTGTCCTGAAGTCCCTGGGCAGCTACAACAAGTACCACAATGACTGTTTCAAGTGAGCAGACACAGGGGGACAGCAGGGGCAGGAGGGCAGACACAGGGTGCAGGGACTAACTGTTGCTCACAGGCACGGCGCTGTGCTGAGGGAGGGGGTGGGTGGAGAGCACAGAGCCGTGCTGGGGCTGAAGCGGCGAGTGTAAACTGTTGTACTTGTCACAGGGACGCGTTCGGGCTGTGCCTGCTCAACAGCACCACCAGCCTGCTGTTCGGGGTGGCCATCTTCTCCGTGCTTGGCTTCATGGAACGGATCGGAATCTGGAGGTCAGCGAGGTGGCGCAGGCAGGTGGGGCGGCTGTGTGGTGCGTGTGGTGTATGGTGGTGTGTGGTGGTGTGTGGTGCTCAGCAGTGGTGTGTGGTGTAACACTGTAGCAGTGTAGCAGCTCCGGTTGCTCAGAGCAGTGTTGTAGATGCTGGCCACAGTGCCTCAGTCTGTCCCACTCTCCCCTGCCAGGGCCCGGCCTGGCCTTCCTGGTGTACCCCAGCGCCCTGGTGCTGATGCCTTTCCCCCAGCTCTGGAGCATCTGCTTCTTCCTCACCATCATCCTGCTGGGCGTGGACAGCCAGGTCAGCCTGCACCCCGCAGTCCTCCTCCGCCCCACCCCCTCCCTCGCTCCCCTCTTCTCTTCCTCTCTTCCTCTCTCTGCTTTCCTCTCCTTCTCTCTCTGGGTCTGAGAGCAAAGCTGACACTCAGGCTCGGCCCTCGGGAGCGGTGCTCTGCGGGAGCCACTGTCACTGTGTCCCTCTGTTCCTGCAGTTCGTGTGCCTGGAGACCCTGGCGCAGGGCTTCGTGGACGTGTGGCCCTCAGTGCTGCGGAGGGGCTGGCGCCAGGAGCTGCTGCTGCTGCTGCTCAGTCTGCTCTGCTTCCTGGTCGGCCTGCTGCTGGTCACGGAGGTCAGAGGTCTCACTCCCTGCACAGCGTTGCTCTCTGTGTTCATTTCGAGGCCCTGAGTTGAAATGCAGACAGACAGACAGCTGTAATGAAGCCGGTCTCACACTATCTCTCCATCCCTCCATCTCTCACACCCCCTCCTCTTCCTCTCCCTCTCTCTCTCTCTCCACAGGGCGGTGTGTACCTGTTCCAGATCTTTGACTATTACAGCTACAGTGGCTTCATCCTCTTGCTGATCGCCACCTTTCACTGCGTGGGAGTGGGCTGGGTGTACGGTGCGTGGGAGTGGGAGTGGGCTGGGTGTACGGTGCGTGGGAGTGGGAGTGGGCTGGGTGTATGGTGTGTGATTTTATTGATTGATTTTAATAATTTCAATCTTCACCGCAAAATTGTAGATTCTTCAGTCTGCAGCAGGAAAACCCAGCCTAACCTCTGACCTTTGACCTCTGACCCCTCTTTATCCCTCCTGCAGGCGCTGACCGGTTCTATGACAACATCCAGGACATGATTGGCTACCGGCCCTGGCCCCTGATCAAGTACTGCTGGCGCTACCTCACCCCAGCGATGTGCACAGTGAGTGAGACCCCCACACTGGTCTGTACGCTGCTCTCCACTTTCTCCTCTCAATCCTCCCCCCTCACCTCTCCCCTCTCTCCCCTCGCTTCCCTCTCCCCCCAGGGCACCTGCATCTTCTCCCTGGTGAAGTACACCCCAGTGAAATATAACAGCAGCTATGTGTACCCCGGCTGGGCATATGAGCTGGGCTGGTGCCTGGCGCTGTCCTCTGTCCCGTGTGTCCCTGTGTGGATGATCTACAGACTCAGCCGGACCGCAGGACCCCTTCGCCAGGTACCCCCCACGAATTACTCCTGCTGTAACTCATCTCAACTTATTTACAGTGTGGAACCAGAGATATAGATACATGAATGTAGACGTTACCTGCCTTACTCTCCCCCCCAAAGCGCCTGCGCCTGCTCTCACACCCCCCTAGAGACCCGACCCGGAAGCAGAATCCCGAGAGCTACCCTTTGACCTATGACCCCAGCCGGCTTGGAGCTGAGACGGAGAAGACGACGGAGACTGGAGAACCGTAGAGCAGCCGCCCCCTTGCCGCCCGGTTGGAGGAAAATAAAGTTCATAATAAACCTTAAAGCATGTTTCCTGTTGTGTTTTAAAAGCTCGTTGATGTTGAGTCGTCTCAACATGGGTCTGAGAGCCGTTCCTGTCCGGACAGAGCGTCTGCATTGTAAAGACCCGGTCCTCTGTCTCCAACTGCCCATGGCAGCCAGCCAGCCGAACAACGCTGCCAGTGCTGTGCGGCCGTGATACGAATGCTGCCATTAATGGGCCATAAAAGTCCCCGTAGGCAAGACCCTGCCCGGAGCTCACTGAATTTACTGCTGAGTATACAGCTGAATTTACTGCCAAATTGCTGGTCAGTGCTGAGAGAGGAGTGTGTGTATCACCCAAACCCTGATCGGGACAAGGGCTTGTAAACAACACCCTTTCATTAACGTACTGCTCCTGGAGAGACAACTTTAATGTTGCGGGCGCTGTGAGATTGACCATGGCACAGAACACAGCATATATCTCTCTCCTTGCCTCCCTGGGTCTCCTCACAGCCAGTTCTAACCATGCCAGCCAGAGCCCTGTACGGTACAGACGCGTGTGCACAACTGGGCTTCACTGGGCTCCTGTGCTCGCCTCTTGACCTCCAACTTGGACAGAGAGGTGTGAAACATTCCCTGTACACCGATCTCCTCACGCTGTTATTAGTGTGGATGCCCTTAACCCAAAGCCACGTACAGTTGACACAAGAAAAACTTTTCGAAAGCATTGCAAAATACAGTAGAAATGCAATAAGTGAGTGTCCTAGTAGAGGAACTATAACAAGGACGGGATGCATTCCTTTGCCGGGGTGTCAGTGGCAGACACAGTTATGCTGAGGTGACTGACTGGTGTAAATACGTCAGTAGTCAGGAGCAGCAGGGAGCGTGTCAGTGCAGTAAAACAGAGCACAGGGTGCTTTTCTGACCTTTCCAGAGTCGTAAAGACCCTCCAGAGGAGGTGTATTGATCTCCGGTATCGGGAGATCGCCCTGTTGCTGTGCTCTGGTCCTTCAGAGCAGGAAGCTGGGGGCAATAAAGAATGGGCAGAGGGTCCGTATAAAGCGCAGGACCTCTCCCTCAGCAGCACTGAACACATCTGCCCTGTGCATCACACAACACCAGAGCCAGAGACGCAGGACACACACAGCACAGGTGAGCCCTGCTCCAGGAACCGGCGTGTGTGTGTTTGTGTGAATTTGTGTGTGTGTTGTGTTTGTGTTTAAGTGAATGTGTGTGCGTGTACGTGTGTGTGTTTGTGTTTAAGTGAATGTGTGTGTGTAAGTGTGTGTGAGTGTGTGAGTGAATGCATGTGTTTGAGAGATTGTGTGTTAGCTATCTTCATCCACGGCGAGGAGCCCAGCTGAGTAACTCTTGCAAATCCTAAGATGGGGGGCTATAAAACAAACACAAAAGTAACCACAGATTTGAAATGTAAATAATACAAATAAATAACACAGTGAAGGGCAGTGTGTTGTTTGTCCTCTCAGTCTGGCCCAGTCCAGTCCGCTCCCCAGCTCACACGTCTCGCCCCCCCAGGATACCAGGATGTCACGCGGCAAGGTGATCAGCTGTCTGCTGGTGGTGAGCGTGGTGGCCATGCTGGCCGAGCAGACGGAGGGCTTCATCAGCTTCATCAGTCCCGGAGACATGAGGAGGATGATGGTAACTACAGGACGGGGGGAACACATTAACAATGAATGAAACACAAGCGCTGCCACACTGAGGGTCCTTTAAACAAACTCAGCGCTGATCCTTCAACACAACCTTCTTATTCCTGAACCAGCAGTGCTACTCTTTGTAACAGAAATCAAGTCGTTTTCTAACATAGACCCTGCTAGCCACAGACACACATCACACACACACACACCACACAGACACCACACAGACACACACACACACCAGCCATGTGTGTGACCCCTGCACAGACACACCCCGCACTGTCAGAGAGGCTCGAGGCAGGTTGGCAGGGAGGGAGTCAGGGAGGGAGGGAGCTGCTGCTGTAACAGCCACTGCGTTGCCCCATGCAGGAGCAGGAGAAAGGGAGAGCTGGGAAGAAGTCGCTGGAAGTGGAGCAGAGGTCCGAAGAGAGGGAGTCGGGGGAGCTGGCCAGCCCAGACTGGTACAGACAGAAGGACACGGCCAAGGTGAGGCTTCAGGCAGGCTGGGCCGGACTCCAATCACCTGATGCCGCAGATCACCAGTGTAACTAAATACCCGATGGTATTGTTTGGACGACTCTGACTGCCTGGCGATGGGATCCAGCTCAGTCCTGACTTGCTTTGGGATCTGAAACAGTCTGGACCGACACAGCAGAGAGCGATGTGTTTCAATAATGTCCCTGTAGGCACAGCTAGATCAGCAGTCAATATATCCACTGTAACCTCCGCCCTGACTGCTCTCTCTTTCTCTCTCTGTGCCTCTGTCTGTCTGTGTGTCTCACTGTCATGGTGTCTGTCTGTCTGTCTGTCTGTGTGTCCAGGGAGCTCCCCTGGAGATCGGGGTGCGGTTGAGTCCCCAGCAGCTGGACAGGCTGGCCCCGGTGCTGGGGGAGATTCTGCACGAGATGCTGGCAGAGGGGAACAAAGGTGAGGCAGGCCAGGGTAACGGTGCAGATGGGAAGGGAGGGGGCAAATTGAGGTGACAAATTGTGTGTCATTAAGGTGACATTTTATCAGTATACTTATTAGTATGATTATTATTTATGATTATTTATTAGCAGACACCCTCATCCAGGGCGACACTAGACACCATATTGTGTTGCCCTCACACAGGGTCAGTAGAAAGGGAGGGACACTAGGATGAGCTGACAGCGGACTCTGACCTGTAATTCTGTACCAGAACAAAATCAAAAAGAAAGAAACCCCTTGGACATCCATCATATCTCATGTTTAATTTGTTCATCTCATCTCTCTGCTTCTAGATCATTAGAGGGAGGAGATCCCATCAGCACCACGGTGGAAGAACCTCGTTAGCGGACCGGTGTGATTAGCCTGACGTGTACAGAGGGGCTCTGTCTGTGAAATGTGCTTAATAAAGCTGCGTTTCAGATGCTCCTCTTGTGTGTGTGAGCTCTGTTGTAACGTGGGGCCCCGGCGTTAGTGTGGCTGAACAGCAGGCTGACAGGGGGTGCTGGGGAGGGACCTGGGGAGGGACAGACTCTGATTAAGGTGCGATGTGAGGCTTGAGTGTAAATACAATATCAAATCACCACCTCAATATGAACACATAGTGGCCAAAACACCACCCCCTAGTCATGATTATTATTATTATTATTATTATTATTATTATTATTATTAATAATAATAATAATAATAATAATAATAATAATAATAATAATAATAATAATACAAAAGTGCAATTATACAGTATAACATTACAAACCAGGTATAATAAAATTACAAATTACAAATTACAGAAGTGCAGGTAAAATATACAGTTAATAGAAAATACAAGTCCTACATCCTGGTTCTATTAGCTGACAAGTGCAGACAAGATGAAGTCATGAGAGCTACAATGTAATATAGTAGCAATGTAAAAGCAAGCAGTAAAATTAAACCGTTATATAAAGTGCAAATTGTGATTACTATTATTGGACTGTTTTTTACAGATTATTAACTGAAATGTTGAAATAGTTTGAAGCTTTACAGACACTGATCAATAACAAGGTCCAGGGAGGGAGAGGGGGCCGTGTGCGCGCTTGCTCTCGATGGCCCTCCCCAACATGGCGCCGCGACCCGCCCGGCCGAGTCCAGGCGCACTTCCGGCAGCACTCCAGCATGGCGTCGCTGTCGGACGAGGAGCTGCGGCGCGGCCTGCGGGCGCTGGGCTTCTGCCCGGGACCCATCTCTGACAGCACCCGCAAGCTGTACCTCAACAAGCTGCGCAAGCTGCGCGCCACCGACCGCAACCGGGTGCAGCTGCTGCGGAGCCAGGGCCCGGGCAACAAGCACCCTCCCCAGGCCTCCCTGCAGCGCCACCGGCACGACAGCCACCGACAGCGGACGAGCAGCGCCAGCCCCCGCCACCGGACCGCCAGCTTTCAACGGGACTCCGAGGAGTCTGACGAGGAGGACGACGACGAGTACGGGTACCGGGAGGAGACCCGGTACCGGCAGCTGGCGGACAGCGGCAGCTCGCTGAAGAAGGGGGACGCTCAGCGGCGCTGCGACAGCACGGCGCGGTGGAACCGGTTCGTGGAGCGGCAGCTGTCCCGGGCGCTGCTGGCCTGCACCGTAGCGCTGTCCGTCGTGCTGCTCTGGCTGGTGTACGTGAAGACCGTGGGCCTGGGCCAGCCCGCCGAGCCCGGCAGCAACAGTGAGTTCGTGTTTCCTGGTCGCGCTTGGCTGTTGTCGGGTTGCGGCAAAGTTTCCCTCCGGGCTGTCATTGTCCCGGGATTCAGGAAGTGGCGGCGGGCTCTGCACTGCTGACCGTGTACACATGCATTGTGCACGCAAATCACCGGCCGCTATATTTACTGTATTTTTTCTCTGCTTCTAGTCCTGTTGCTGCCGATGGACTGCAAAGGGAAGAGCGACACAGTAAGAGGCTTCTGTTGTGATTTTCAGTGTGGCACAGATTTGTCGTATCCAGGACTATTTATGAATTAATGCAAAAATGCTGTGAACAGCACAGGGCTATAAACAAACTGCACACAGAGTCTGTGAAGTGCCAGGCAGGTTCAATGCACACAACACCTGCCACTCCTGCACTGACCCGACATACAGGATAGGTAACTGCAACAGCCCAGGGCTAAACCACTTGTTGTGGGTTGGGGGGAAGTACAGCAGCACAGAAAGAACTGGCTGGAGCAGATCTTGTTTAACTCACTCTCTCTCAGTACTGCAGGGCCGAGGAGAAGCGGATGGAGCTGCAGCTGCTGTCAGAGCTCTACAGCTTCCTGGCCAAGGTGGCAGGTGAGTCACTGTCTCTGCTGGGTGTCCGAATACAGCAGGGTCTTTCAGGCCCCTTTAATGGCAGTGTGGCTCAGCCGCAGCCTGGTAGAGCACGGAGAAGACATGGCTGTGTTGGTGGCTGCTGTGCCGCACCCCCAGTTTGGCACTCGAAGCACCAGGCCGGGGATAATCGGCTCACAACGCTCTCTTGCTGCACCCTGGCCACCATCTCTTCCACTCTGATCACCAGGAAGTGGAATAGATTATCGTGTGGATTTTGAAACTTCAAGGTAAAGAGCAAACATTTTTAACATTCTCGCTCTCTCTCTCCAGGTGATTTTGAATGTGGGAACCCATCACAGTTCAAGAGCAGATGTGTCTCCATTCCAGAGGTTGAGAGTTACTTGGCAGTGAGTGTTTTCCTCATGTGTTAATCTAGACTGGCGGGGGGGTAGAGAGAAACTGAACAGCAGCTTAATCACAGTTGCATGATCAACAGACACAACAGTGCTGGTCCTTGAGACATGATTTGGGACCGATTTGTCTCTCGTCCTCAGACTATAAACAAAGGTTACCCCAGCAGGCTGGCAGAGGCCCTGCAGTTGATTCACCAGAGCGACACAGACCTGGGCATCTGGTGAGTCCGTGTGGGGCACCGAGCCCCCCCGCCTGCGCTTGTCTCCTGCCTGGGGACTGGGGACAAGATTGTTCTTACATTTGGGTATTCTGACTTGGTATTAACTTTCTACAGTTCGATTTGCAATCTAATTAAGATGTGTGCTTTTTCTCCCTCTGTGCCTGCATGTGCCAGGCTGGTGGGCAAGGACCCCCAGAGGGCACTGGTGTCGTTGCAGGGGCTGAGCTGCGTGCAGTCAACCAGTCCAGCCCTCAGTCTGGGTTGCCGCCTGCGACTGGCCGTGCATGCCGCCATCCTCAAGAGCCTCATCTTCATCCTGGGTGAGTGTGCTCATAACTCTTCATGATCCAGCACGATGTCATATTAGCCTTATTATTTAATTGCCCGACTACTGGGCATCAATGGCAGGATGAGGAACAATGTGTCAACAAACTGGAAGGCACTGAGCAGGGCTGGTGGGGTCCAGTGTGTGCAGCACTGAGCAGGGCGGGGGTCCGGTGTGTGTGGTTCTGATCGGTGTGTTCTGTGCCCTGCAGCGCTGGCCGTGATGTGGGGAGTCCTGGTGCTGCTCCGGTACCGCTGGCGGCGTCTGCAGGAGGAGGAGCAGGCCATGTACGAGCTGGTGCGCCGTATCATCGGTAGGGTGGACATGAGCAGGGAGGGGCTGCACTGCATTGAGTTGCGTTGCTTTGCATTGCATTGTGCTGTGCAGTGCTGTATCACATTTAATTGTAACGTGTTGTCTGATTGTGCTGTTCTACATTGCACTGCTTGTGCATGTGCTGTGCTGTGTTGTGTGCCGTGTCTCACTGTGCTGTGCTGTTGTGTGCCGTGTCTCACTGTACTGTACTGTACTGTGCTGTGTTGTGTGCCGTGTCTCACTGCGCTGGGCTGTGCTGTGTGCCATGTCTCATTGTCCCGTGTCTCACTGCGCTGGGCTGTGCTGTGTGCCATGTCTCATTGTCCCGTGTCTCTCTGCGCTGTGCTGTGCTGTGTGCCGTGTCTCACTGTCCCGTGTCTCTCTGCGGTGTGCGGTTTTGTGCCATGTCTCATTGTGCTGTGTTGTCTCACTGTGCTGTGCTGTGCTGTGCTGTGCTGTGCTGTGCTGTGCTGTGTGCCATGTCTCACTGTCCCATATCTCTCTGCGCTGTGCTATGCTGTCTCACTGTCCTGTGCTGTGTTGTGCTGTGCCGTGTCTCACTGCGCTGTGCTGTGCTATGTGCCGTGTCTCACTGTGCCGTGTCTCACTGCGCTGTGCTGCGCTGTGTGCCGTGTCTGACTGTGCTGTGTCTCTCTGTGCTGTGCTGTGTTGCAGCGGCGGTCCGGGAGCACTATAAGGACTGGGACCAGGGGCTGGAGCCCATCCCCTACCTGCCCATCCCTCACGTCCGGGACGCCCTGCTGCCGCCGCAGAACAGGTCCGCAGCCCTCTGTCCCACAGGGTGGAGCTCCCTTCCAGTTCATAGTGCTAATGCACACAGTAAGACCAGTGGAGCAGCACTGTGTGGGCCGGCACTGGCTCAGGTGTGCAGCGAAGGACCTGTAACTGTTAGGGATGAGACCGAATAGCCGAAAATATTACTATTGGTTAACGATGGCCACTGTCGACAAGTGAATCATGCATTTGATAGTTCAAAATCAAGACAAAAGAAGCTGTATATATTGATCTTATATTAAAGCCTGTACTGCTGATTGACTCTATGTAGCTGTAATGAAGATTGACAGGAGGGGGGATTTGTTATTTCTTGTGTGTGATTGGCTAAACTAGAACGGGTGGTCATGTTCGTGTGGTGCGGATCTGCGAGGCTCCACCAATGGAATCAGTTCAATTCTGCAGATCTGCACATAGCTGCGGAAATCTGCACTACAAGAACGCAACTAATGTCTTTCTCACAAAGAAGTTCTGCACGGAGATACTTTGACAAAGTAAATGAAACACAGAGAAGTGTACAATATGTGCAGTGCAATTAAACGACTAAGATCTACAGCTGATGTGTTAACCCACATAAAACCCAAATACCCTTCTGTGACGCCTAGCAATGACAGGAAAGGACAGAGGAGCAACAAACACTAATTATTAATTACACACGCAGCCAGCTATTGCGATGCATTTGTGTTCACTGGGACTCGAGCGCACAGGCGTGTTTCCAAACGCAGACCGGCAGTTTGTGTTGAGTGCGGACTGGAAACGTGGAAAAGTAAATTGTTTAGTTAATTGTATAAATTAGCGAGATAGTCTAATTCGTTTTGTAATCCGCTGTTATGACCAGACAACATTGCCACAAGGACGCTAATGTTCCAGCATTTTCATTGCAGCTCACATTGCTAAACTATTATTGAAAGAAAATTAAATTTAATAAAAATGAAAAATAAGAACATTTTGGTCGTTCGGTTACAGATGTAATTGCAAAATATTCCTTTATAAACAAATAGTCACAACCTTTATAGTTAATCTGAAATTGTGACGAGAAAAGTTGTGACAATATCGGCTGACATTAGGAGAGTCGACCGAGTGGACAGCTCTGCTTACCGCTGCAGTCATTGTGCCGTTTCTGTACGTCTTCTAGCAGGAAGGTGTTTTTACAGCCTAATGTTTATTTAACAAAATTGTTAGAGAAGCATTGTAAATTAAAGTTCAGAACTTTTTGCAATTGCAATAATTGTCACATGGCATTATGTGGCATTTTGAATGGGGGGGCGACTATTTGAATAGTCGTGGACAGTGGAATTGTTGATAGTCACGATAACTGCATTCCCTAATAGCTATTGATTGAGTATTTAATGTGAAAATAACAAGGATGTAAATGCTGTAAGAGTTCACGAGCATGAAGTTCATTATTAGGTGCTTTATGCAGGACAGCATCCTACTAGTTGTACTTTTATTTTAATTGATTAATTGTTTTTGACTGTCAATTTCTTTTCTTTTGTTGGTCGTGTTTTGTGTGCAACCCCAGGAAGAGCAGCTGCTGTTTCTGCATCAGCCAGCGGCAATCCTAATAAAACCCTCAATCTCCCCCGCAGGCGGCGCATGCGGTGTGTGTGGGACAAGGCCGTGGAGTTCGTGGCGTCGCAGGAGTCGCGGATTCGCACCGAGAGCCACCGCGTGGCCGGGGAGGACTTCCTGGTGTGGCGATGGACGCAGCCGGCCGAGCTGTCTGACTCCAGCTAAGGGGCGCCAGTGAGCACGCACCCCCGCGCCGGCGCTGCACTGCCCGACCCCCACGCCGCCAGGGCCAGGAATCAAATTGGTTTTTGTGTAGTTTTTTGCATACATTTTGTGGAGGGTGTTTTTTGTGCGCCGGTGCCGGAGGGAGGCGAGTGTGCGCCGGTGCCAGCCCTGGCCGTTTACAGTGAACAATGAAACTCTTCCTTGCAACACCCCCCCAGGAGCCTGTTCTCTCTCCCTCCATCGGTCCTCCGGTGTTGTGGCTCCGATACCTTAACCAGCACTTCCAGCAAATGCAACTGAGCAGTACATACATACATGTGCACATGTGTATTCATACATGCATACACACACTACCTGAGAGAGGCGAAGAGAAGGAAATCTGATGCCACTCAACTATGTCTTAAGGGAATTATTCTAAGTTGTATGTTTTAGTGTTTAGTTCTGTGTTGTTTTAAAGAGGAGAGGGGTCTCGGAATGCGGGGGCAGTTCCGGAATGTGTTTATGGAGCTCCCCCTGTAGCTGCAGGTGGGAGTGGGGTTTTATGGGCAGTGGGAGTGGGGTTTTACGGGCAGTGGGCTGTGGTCCATGTTGGGCTGTCTGTTGTTTTTAATGTGGGTCAATAATATTGAATGTGGGGGGAACTGGGGGGGGCGGAGAGGGGCCGCGGTGGTGCCAGGCGGCGCTGCAGACTGAACTGGAGACCCCCGCTGTGCCTACCAAACCACCAGGACGGAGAGGAGGAAGGGGACATGCAAACGGGCAGCGTGCCTAGCCACCGCACTGAGCCAGACTATCACCTCTGACTCACCTGCCCGAGCGCCACCTCATCTTCCTCCGGACTACGTAGCCGAGGATGCAGAGCGCCATGATGTCACAGGAGGCAGGAAGCGCGGTCCGGGGGGGGCGTTACTGTGCTCCTCTCATCCAGCATCTCGCACTGAATGTCTTTAACGGTCTGTTGATCGAGGAGTAGCTCTCGGGTCTTAAATAAACTTAAATAAAAACATATTTTTTGATCTGGTGTCACCAGGGAGCGAAGTCTGTCCGGCGCTGCACGGCTCTGAGGATCGATAACGGTGATTGCTCGCTGCTCGGCAGGTCTTGTAGTGCAGGAGTCCATCTTCAGGACCGGAAAAATTAGAATAAACAGGCAAACTGCTTACAAATGGTACAGTATTGTTACACACAGGGGCTTCACAGTGAAGAGGCAAACAGCTGTAAACAGGAGCTGTCCTCGCATGTATCGTGGCACCCAACTGACAATCCCCTTCACTGCTGGCACGCGTTCCCTGGCTGCCAGCTGGTGTCGTTGTTAATTATTTCTTAGCAGACGCCCTTGTCCAGGGCGGTGTTGGGTTGCCTGTGTCCATTGGGGCCTTCCTGCTGCCCCCGCTGTGGGACGGGCATGTTTTGAAGGCCTTGATCCAGTCTGCCTGCCGTTATCATAAATCGTTTATTTTTATATTCTGATTTAAGCAGACTGGACTGTGAGCCCAGCAAACCCCTAGCCCGAGTCTGTAACATGAAGCTTCACAAACAACAAACACAAACCGCTCAGTCTGCCTGCTGGACACCTCGTCCAGCCCAGAGAGAGGAGGCCTGGCGCTGTGGGGGGCGGCCCTGCCCGGTGACTTCATCACTGGCTGCCCTGCTGTTGTAGGACCTCCATGAGGACCGGCCTCCTCTCCACGCATTGCAATGGGTGGCGAGCATTGATTTAAGGGTTTAAATCTGCCTGAACACTGATTCTTCAGTGTGTCATATGTCACCTTGCACAATTAAGAGTCTTAAAGAGACTCTTAGGTTACCCTTTCATAAAATTATTCATGTACACACACATGCAACACTGTTTGTCTCTGTCTCTGAGCTTGGACCTGGTGTGTCCTCCAGCAGTGTCAGACTGACAGACTGCTGCTGTGTGGCACGCACTGGGAGTCCTGTTTCAGGCTGCAGCCAGACACACATTCCTGTGTGTGTGTGTATGTGAGTGCGTTATACGTGCGACTATTTTATTCCGTGACTGATTGCCTGGTGTCCAGAGCATCGCACTCCTCTTTCCACATAGTTTTAGCACAGAGGCAGCAGACGGGCCGACACACGCCTCGGAAAGAGCGCTGACGGCACAGACACGGGTAAGAGCCCCACCTCAGACGGCTGCTGTTGGATTTTGTTTTCTGAAGATTGTTGTTGCAGTTTTAAAGCTGGCAGAGTCAGCAATAGTGCTTATGATTTAAAGATATTTTCCACTGAAGAGATGATGTTGCTGAGTGTCAGCTATTAGAAAGACAGCTCTTCTGCCAGAGAGAATGTGACTGTTCTACCGATTTAAGATGATTCAAGTATTTCTTTAAGTTATATTTACAAAGCTTAACTCAAGCTCCTGTGATGTTTCTACACTAGTAGAAGACAGTGGCTGGTGTTAGAGACACTGGCCCACCCTGCAGAGAGGGTCCAGCAGCCCATGAGCCCCTGGTCCTTCACAGAACTGTCATTTTAAAAATTCATAATCATAACAGTTGTTATACAACACACTCTACTGTACTGTAACACACTAGTGCACTGTGGTATACTGTACTTTACACTATTATAAGTACTGCACTGTGTTGTTCTGTATTAAACTACACTATAACGTCCGATTGAATTACTGCACGCACACCTAAGGCCCTGATTTCCCAGGGAGTGTATGTGTCATTATTTATTGCTGTCTGTGTGTGTGAGTTTAATTGAAGTGCTTTCTTAATACACAGTTGGGGTTGGGGCGCTTCTCACGATCCATTTGAAGAGATCAAAACAATCGATCAGTGTTTCCCAGAGTCGCCTCGAGACGCAGTCCAGCAACGTGCCTTGAAGCTGCAGGGTTTAATGTAATCTTCCCATATTCTCCACACACTATTTCAGTAGAATTAGGATTTAAAAGGCCGTGTTCATTCACAGTGTTCAATGTAGTTGCTTTAATTAAATTAAATTTAACTCGATTAAAAAGCTCCAGGTGGGAAGAATTGAAATGATGATAATGAAGCCTGTACTCTGTCTCTTCCCCAGAGTTGCAGCCAGCAGGAGCATGGTGGGCGGGGAGCCCCGGGTTCGACTGGAGCCCTTCACACACCAGGTGGGGGGGCACACGGGCATGATGCGCTACGACGAGACCACCGTGTGCAAACCGCTGTGCTCCCGCGAGCTGAGCTTCTACCAGGCGCTGCCCCCCGATATGCAGCCCTTCACCCCACGCTACAAAGGTGAGGCAGTGCTGGACGCTCCCCCGTCCTTCTCACCAGGCAGAGGGGTGCTCTGAGGGGCTGTGGGGTAGAGGGAAGTGGGATAGAGCACAATGGGGTGGCGTGGCTTGCTGGGTCACACCTCCTCTCACAGCACAGGTCCGAGTTAGCAAACTTGTGAAATTTACAGACAATACTAAAATAGGTGGCTCAGCAGATACAATCTGGGCAGCACAGACTATTCAAAGGGACTCAGATAATATTCAGTTGTGGGCCGACACCTGGCAGATGAAATTCAATGTGGACAAGTGCAAGGTAATACATGCAGGTAACAAAAATGTTCACTATAATTACACTATGGGAGGAACAAAACTAGATGAAGTAACACATGAGAAAGACCTAGGAGTCTATGTGGACTCCTCACTTTCTCCATTATTATTATTATTATTTTATTTCTTGGCAGACACCCTTATCCAGGGTGACTTACAACATAAGTGCAAAAATACAGTAAGTACAAGGCATCAATAATTACAAATTCAATTTAACTAAAACATAGCAATTCAAAATAATACATTTTACAAATTCCAAATTACAATTTACACAAGTACAGTAAGTGAGGTCCTACATCCTGGACGGTGAAAGCTAAGTGCTGTCAAGATGTAGGGTCACAGTCAGGAGTTATGGGAAAGAGAGCAAGGAGGAAAATAAATCAAGAATGCAAGCAGCATAATAAAAAACTGTGAAGTGCTATCTAGCAGGGATAAAAGGACTAATATTATAAGTAGAGTCTGAAAAGATGTGTCTTGAGTAAGCACTGGAATGAGGTCAAGGACTCTGCCGTTTTGACTTCGGTGGGCAGGTTGTTCCACCATTTAGGGGCCAGGGATATGGCCCCTAAACAATGTGGGGAAGCAACAAAAAAGGCAAACACAATGCTAGGGTATATTGTCAAAAGTGTAGAATTGAGAACAAGGGCAGTAATGTTCAGACTGTACAATGCACTAGTTAGAGCTCATCTGGATACAGTGGACAGTTCTGGGCTCCACACTTCAAGAAAGATATCGCTGCTCTAGAGGCAGTTCAGAGGAGAGCAACCAGACTTATTCCAGGTCTGAAGGGAATGTCCTACTGAGAGACTGAAGAACTGAACCTTTTCACCTGGAACAGAGGAGACTACGTGGGGACTTGATCCAAGTCTTCAAAATCATGAAAGGCATCGACCACATCAAACCAGAGGAGCTTTTCCAGATCAGCAGGGACACACGCACCCGGGGACACAAATGGAAATTGGGCTTCAAGGCATTCGAGACAGAAAACAGGAGACACTTCTTCACACAGAGAGGTGTCACAATCTGAACAAACTCCCCAGCGATGTGGCTGAAGAGACAATTTGGGAACATTCAAAAACAGACTTGATAGGATCCTTGGATCACTTAGTTTTTAATGGGACACCAAACAAGCACAATGGGGTGAATGGCCTCCTCTTGTTTGGACCCTTTCTTAAAAGTGAGTCCGATTCCCACGCAGGGTCTCTGATCGGGGGGCTGAGAGAGATCTATGAAAGGTCTGGGTCTTTCTCTGCCATTTCTGAGGCGGGCGCAGCACGGGGTGCGTCAGTGGGGCGTGCGTATGTGAAGCTCAGCCCCCCTCGGTATATGGAAAAACAAGGGTGGGGGGCAGGAGTCTGGTTTCCCTCAACACCACAGGGTGCGAAGAGCGCAGCGTCCGCATGCTCATCAGGGCTGAGGAAACCGGAGAGGCGCCATGGTTTAACACACCGGCCCAGTCAGAACCAGAACCTACAGCTGCACAGTCAGACCCACAGCATGCCTTCTAGCCTGCCCCTGCAGTGGGGTATGCGCTGGTGTCCGGTGTCTGGTCATCTCAATGGCTCGCTTTACATCTGACACCGCGCCATTGACATTTAAATGAAACACACACACACACACACACACCCCTTTACTTCAAGACCGTTCATGTTAATAATTGAAGTTTAAATTTAAAGTGTTAAGCACTAAAGCCGGTTTCTGCCGTCACGGTGCCCTGTGGGAGTATCAGGCTTGGCGGGGATGACCAGCCTGTGTTAATGTCAGCCACACTGGCCAGGGTCAGCCCACAGGCCGGCTCCTCCTCAGAGACACTTAAAGGTCACCAGGGATGTATTTTCCTCTTCGGTGTGTCGGTGTGTTTTTGTTTGTTGGCGTGTCTGTTTACTGAACTGTTTCCCGAAGGACATGGAGGCTGTAAACAGCCGCTCTGATTTCAGCTCCTCTCACACAGGCTGTGGCTGGCACACCCTCGGCTTCACACGGCGCAGGCCAGGAGTCCCCCCCACAAACCCTCCCATACCACTGTGGCAGCGGTCCTCTCCCCTAGACTCTACACCAGCATGCCCCCAGACCCCCACCGCCCAGCAGCTCAGCCACTGCAGGGTGGCCAGGTTTGCGATGCTGCCGAGTAAGCACGGCAACACTGGACCGGCACAGCCCTGGGCGCGCTCAGACCTCACACTGCCCTGGAGGCCACACACACCAGACGAGGGCGGAGGGGCTAAGATAAGGGACTCAGGGAGGCTGAGCGGGTTAACTGGGGGGGTGAGGCTGCTGTTTCAAACCTGGCAGGGACTGCCATTCATGAGCAGCTATTAAACCAAAATAGCCCCTGCAGGGGAAGGATGGCAGGAATCTCTCCAGCCTCAGCAGAAACCGCAGATCCCCTAATTATAGGGGCTGGTCTGCGGGTCACTCGGTACAGGAGAGAAGAGGGGACGGGATGAGGAGAGGGGTCGGGGGGTTCAGGATTAAACTGGACCTGCTTCACATTCCGGGCTGGTGCTGCCCCCCCCCACCCCGTGGTGCCCAATCATGGGAATTAGTTTCTCGATTGCTTGAGCACATTTCTCCAGACAGAATTAACTTTTTCAAAACGATGAACACGTGCCCCAAACTGAAACACATTTTACCAAAGTGACACAAATCGTTTGCAAAATGCACTCAGACTCAAATACACGTCACACAATCAAATCAGTCCCTCAAAACAGTATAATTTCTTCAATATCAGTATTCAAGTTCTTTCCATCAGTCACTTCACAATGGCACAATAAACACTCACTATGAGCATCACTATGACACGACCAGCCCTGCACTGCTCTCTGTCTTCTCTTTATCTGTAAAATAAAATGTAAATGGTCAGTAAACATTTCACCCCAGCGTGAGCTGAGCTCTGCTCTCTGAGTGACTCCGATCAAGACCAGAG
The DNA here is from genome assembly GCF_036373705.1 of Amia ocellicauda. NCBI lineage: Eukaryota > Metazoa > Chordata > Actinopteri > Amiiformes > Amiidae > Amia > Amia ocellicauda. The sequence continues at coordinate 55,439 of NC_089854.1, read as the reverse complement.
TGGAAACATTTCACTCAACAGCAAAAAATACTTTGACAAAGATAATGTCACAGTAATGTTCTTGATACATCAAATGAAGCTGTAAATACTTTACAGTGAATATAAATCATCCTCTGAAGATACGCAGGACTGAGCTGGTTACGCCAACAAAAATACATTACATTTAAAAAGCAGAAAACTGTGTAATTCTTACAAAGTTTGTCATATCAGGCCTCAGAATCTCTCACTCTTCAGGAGTTCAGTTCTATTGTACAAGAGGTCGGGAATGCAGTTAGGTGAGCTGTATTGTATGGGCCAACTGGAAAGAGTGTGTGTGTGGGTGGGTGTGTTTGTATGTGTTTGAGTGTGTCTATATGTGAGAGAGAATGTGAGTGTATGTGTGTCTAAGGGGTCCAAACAGCAATAAAAGCACAAACAGCTCTCACAGGGGACGGTTGCTCTGCCTGCTCAGCACAGGGAACAGAACTTGTTAAGTACAGGGTGCAGGGGAGGTATTCCAGGAAAACCAAGAGCACAGGGGCAGCAGAGTACCACAATAAAATGAGCAGGACCACCAGAAGAGCCTCACCCCCGTCTCTCTCTCTGCCTCACCAGGCCTGGTCTCGGTGTGGCTGGAGAGGGACAGCGGGGGGAACCTGGCCCTGGTGGCTGGTCCCCATAATGACAACAACAACCACAGCCAGAGCCAACACCCCCTGCCGCCCCCCGCTGCCGCCCTCAGACACAAGAGATCCAAGACTGAGCGGCAGCTGGCCAGAGACGGACCCCTGATGGACAGAGCCTGCAAGGACAGGTGGGCTGTCGCACAGAGACACAGGGCCTGGGTGGACTGGGCTGGGTTGGGCTGGATTGGGCTGGGTGGGTTGGGCTGGATTGGGCTGGGTGGGCTTGGCTGAACTGGGCTGGTCTGGGGGAGTGTGCAGTGGGTCAGGGGGATGATGAGTGGAGGGGGTGGGTGAGAGCCGGGGGAGCGCGAGGGAGAGACAGTGGGGGAACAGGAGAGGCGGGATGGGGATGGGGATGGGGATGGGAATGGAGGGGACAGGATTACTGGGCTCTTCTGCCCCATCAGGCTGGTGGGCTGTAGGTGGGGGGGCAGCCTCGGCTCAGACGTGCCGTTCCACGCGGAGGACGCCAACGGCAACGATGACAGGGCGCTCGAGAGGAATCGGCACAACCCCTGGGCTCTGCACTGCCACCGCGCCCAGCTCTCCCGCATGGTCGCCCAGGGCCCCTTACATAGACCGCACCGTATCCTCACCACGAGCCACCCCCCTGCTCGGCACAGCGGGCACACAGGCCCACCTGCAGAGAACCCAGTCAGTCAATGTGTCAGTCAGTGTGTCAGTCAATGTGTTAGTGTGTCAGTCAGTTGGTCAGTCAGAGTATCAGCCAGTGTGTCAGTCAGTCAGTCACAATATGATAATGGTTGTATTTCCTTAGTGTTTACTTATTTCTAAATGAGCATGTTTAAGAGAAACTTTTTACTGCAATAAAACATCCCCAGTGCCCCCCCTACCTGTTCCTACTCGTGGCTCGCTACCCTCCTTGACTGCGCTGCAGGGTTCGTGCTGCTGGAGAACGTGGCGTGGCCGTTCGAGCAGCCCTGCGTGCTGGACTTGAAGATGGGCACCCGGCAGCACGGCGACGACGCCTCCGAGGACAAGAGGCGGCGACACACGCAGCGCTGCCAGCAGAGCACCTCCGCCTCGCTGGGGCTGTGGCTCGGCGGCATGCAGGTATGGCACCTCTGCAGGTCTCTCTCTCTGTCCCTGTCTGTCCTCTCTCCCTCTCCGGTGTAGCCACGCTGACCCACCGCAGTTCTCCCCTGTGCAGGTGTTCCAGGTGACCTCTGGCCACTTCCTGTGCCGGAACAAGTACTACGGCCGCGGGCTGTCGGGCGCTGGGCTGCGGCAGGCACTGTGCCAGTTCCTGCACGATGGGCAGCGTCTGCGGCGCGTGCTGATCGGCCCGGTGCTGCGGCGGCTCAGGCAGCTACGCGCCGTCATCCAGCGCATGGGCTCCTGCCGTTTCTACTCCAGCTCCCTGCTGCTCATCTACGAGGGAGTGGCCTGCCCCCCTCCTGCAGCTGCGGCCACCACCGGCGACCAGCCCCCCCTGCCGCCACCCCTTGTGGACGTCAGGATGATCGACTTCGCCCACACCACCTTCCACGGCTCCAGCCACACACACTCGCCCGCCCACAGTGGCCCCGACAGCGGGTACATCTTCGGCATGGAGAACCTCATCGCCATCCTGCAGGAGATCCACAACGGGCAGTGACTGGACCGGCGGTACTGGGGCACACACTCCGCCCCTGCCACCACCAAGTGCTGTTCGCATTACTAAAGACACTCGGGACAATCCAAGATGTCCTCTCTGCGCAGGGCTCTTGAGCACATTGCATCTCGAAGGGCAGGTTGTGGTGTTTTGTTTTGTTATTTTGTAAGCGGAAGGAGTGATGCAGAAAGGCAACTACAGACCTATAGAAGTGTAAATCACACCCACAGCCACAACTGGAACCCCGAAACACTGCCCTCCGCCATGAGGCCTGCAAGTGTGGGTGCATCTGCTTTACTGTTCTTTATTGATTGAGTTATATTAGGCAGCTCATGCGTGTGAACACAATGGCTTCCTGGACGTTGTCTCAGGGCCCTGTGTAGGTCATACAGAGGGCAGGTTACTCGGCACAGGGGTTCCCACATGTGCTCTTGCAAGACACGGCCAAGGAGTGCAAGATTACAGAGCGCAGGAACTCAGCCATTGGCAGCAGAAGGAAGAATGATCGCACCTCCGTCATGAGGATATAAACAAGCACCCATCTCGGCAGCACACAGCTCTGTGTCCCCGTCCCTCACAGACTCCGTTGACAGGCAGCTGTGGGAGTGTCCACGACTGTCAACACACGGGAGGAGACATGTGCCTGTCTGTGAAGGACGTGATGATCTTCACGGTGCGTGGGCCGTTCATTGCGTTCAGTGTTGGGTTAAACATGGGTTAAATAAATGCCAGAAGAAGGCATTTCAATTGCTCAAGATACATAGTGTCGTTGATTAAGCATCATTTAATATCTGAGACTGAGTCCTGTTTTCTCCTGTAAATGTATTATTAAATGTTTTCAGTCCATTTGTATATAAAGCTTTGTGTAAACCGATCTGATATTTTCTGTTCTGCTTCGTTCGTGACATTGAAGACTCATCGACACATCAGTGTTTCATTGTGAGAAGCGAAAGGGGAATTGGTGGCAGTTGTGGGATTTTTCAAATCTACATGAAGAAGTATTTACAAGTTGCCACAGAGAGAGACAGGAGAGTACAGGTGAGAGGTAGCCATCTTGTTGTTTGACTAGTTTCAGAATAGTCTTAGCATTGCTCATTTTGTTTTAAGTTTGGCTTAAATTGACGTTAGCATTGTCTGTAGTTTGCCGAAATTGAAGTCAATTCAGTTCAGCTGCTGAGTTGGTGAAAGTAAACAGGTTGTAGAAGGGAGTTTCTGTCTAGGACTAGCAGGAATTCTGTTGCAGGAGGAGCCAAGTGGGGCCAGTTAGGTGTGAATTGGGGGTAGGTAGACAAAAGCTACTTAAAGCAGCTGTTGAGAAAGAGCTGTGCTGTTTCTCGCTGACAAAAGTTAGGCAGTTGACTAGCAGCAGGAACCAAGAGAAGTATAAAGAAACAAACAAAAAAGTAACATTTAGAAGCATGTGGCCACTACAGTGTCAGGTTTGCAGAATGATTGCCTTCCTGGATGAACTCATCCAAGAAGGCTTCATTTGTGAACGTTGTCGGCAGGTTGAAATCCTAGAGATCATGGTTTGTGATCTTGAGGCTCAGCTTGTCGATCTGCGCTGTATTAGGGATATAGAAGAATTGGTCAATCAGCCCATGAGAGAGATGGTGTGCACAACAAAACCTAGGAGAGTTGAGACCTTAGAGCAGGACAGCGTAGAGAACTGCTGGGTTACAGTAGGTCGTAACCACAGAAAAGGGCGTGCACAACCCCTACAGACACCCCAAGAGCTTGAATTGCCCAACAGGTTCCAACTGCTGGACACCAAGTTGGACAGTGACAGCTCAGAGGGTGATGGGAGGGCAGTTGAGCACCAGAGCACCATGGTGCCCACTCCCCCCCAGAAGAGGGAGGTAGTTATAGTAGGAGACTCAATTCTTAGAGGTGTAGATCACACAGTGTGTTCTAGTGACAAGGAGACCCGCATGGCATCTTGCCTGCCTGGTGCTCAGGTTGCAGATCTCCCTAAACTAGTAGACGGGCTACTGGCCAAAGCCGGGGGGAATCCACTGGTCATGGTCCACATTGGAACCAATGACGTAGGAAAAGGTAGGACAGAGGTTCTGCAAGACAAATTTAAAGAGTTAGCAACAAAACTTAAGAGCAGAACCTCCACGGTAGTTTTCTCTGAAATACTTCTGGTACCACGTGCCAGGCCAGGGAGACAGGCAGAGATTAGAAAGTTTAACACGTGGTTGAAAGCTTGGTGTAGGGAAGAGGGGTTTAGGTTTATGGAGCATTGGTCTTTCTTCTGGGATAGATGGGACCTGTACAAACTGGACGGTCTACATCTAAACAGAAGGGGGGCTAATGCATTGGGAGAGCATATGTGCAGAGTAATTGAGATTCTTTTAAACTAGGAGCCAGGGGGGCAGGGAGCTCTGACAATGGGATATGTTCCACTAAGGAAAGAAAACCAAGGGAAACTGCTAGTAGGAAAGTCCTGAAATGTTTGTACCTCAATGCCAGGAGTATAAGGAACAAGATGTTAGACTTGGAAGCCACAGTGCTGGCGTGTGACTATGATGTTGTAGGAGTGACAGAAACATGGCTTACAGAAAATGATGGGGATGAATACAAGTTGGAAGGATACACACAGTTTATGAGAGACAGGCAAAATTGAAGAGGGGGTGGGGTAGCATTATATGTGAAAAATGACATTGAGGCAGAAGAACTCAAATTAGATCCCAGTAACGGAACAGAATCTTTGTGGGTGAAACTTTTGAACAAGAGATCTGGAGGATTAGCGGTAGGAGTGTGTTACAGGCGACCAAACTCAGATATTCAGAAAGATGCTGCATTGTGCAGTGTAATCAGGACTGCATGTAGCAAGGATGTGGCTGTTATAATGGGGGATTTCAATTTCCCAAACTTAGACTGGGAAAGCCCAGTGGGGACTACAGAAGCAGAAATAGAAATGGTTGAGATGGTAAATGACTGCTTTCTAACTCAATTTGTCAGGGAACCAACCAGAGAGAGTGCATGTATTGACTTGATCTTTTCAAATTACCAAGATAGAGTCAGGGGGACACTAGTTGGAGAACCAATGGCAAACTGTGATCACAACATGGTTAGCTTTGAGGCATTCTTTCAAAAAACAAGGTCCAAGTCTAAAACAATGGTCTACAATTTTAGAAAAGCAAACCTTGAAGGTATGAGACGGCACTTAGAAGAGGTAGACTGGAGCACACTGGATACAGAGTCAGTTGAAAATGGATGGGTATATTTTAAGAATATACTCCTTGAGGCTTAAGAGATCTTAAGAAAGGGATCAGGAAAGAAAAGAGGGAAATAGAAAGAAACATAGCTCTTGGAGCTAAAACCAATGCAAAGAGCTTTTTTCAATATTACAACAGCAAGCGGTCAATAAAGGAGGAGGTGAAACAGATAAAGGGCAAAAATGGAGGTATCTTGGAAAACGAACAAGATGTGGCAAATATTCTAATTTAGTATTTCACAGAGGTTTTCACAAAAGAAAAGACAAATGACATGCCACATGTTGACAATCAGTCCAGTCAAACCCTAAGAGAGATCAGGATAAATGAGGAGGAGGTACTAAAGGAACTAGCAGAATTAAAAACAAACAAATCACCTGGGCCAGATGGGATATTTCCAACAGTACTTAAAGAAATGAGGGAAATTATTTATAGGCCGCTAACTCAAATATTCCAAATGACACTTAGAACAGGGGATGTGCCAACTGACTGGAAGACGGCAAATGTCATACCAATCCACAAGAAAGGGGACAAAACTGAGCCAGGAAATTACAGACCAATCAGTCTCACCTGCATCACCTGTAAAATGTGGGAAAAAATGATTAGACAGAAAATAGAGGAGCATCTCAATGAAAACCATATTCTTGGAGATAGTCGACATGGGTTTAGACGAAGCAGATCATGTCTTACTAATTTATTAAAATGTTTTGAACATGCAACTGCAGCTGTAGATCATGTGAAAGCATATGATATGATATTCTTAGATTTCCAAAAAGCTTTTGATAAGGTTCCACACCAAAGACTGATCCTCAAATTGGAAGCTGTAGGCATTCAGGGTAATGTAAGTAGATGGATTATGAACTGGTTGATGTATAGGAAACAGAGGGTGTCGATTAGAGGAGTCACTTCTAACTGGAGTGAGGTTGTTAGTGGAGTTCCACAGGGATCAGTACTAGGGCCTTTGCTTTTTCTAATCTATATTAATGATCTGGACTCTGGGATAGTTATCAAACTTGTCAAATTTGCAGATGATACTAAAATAGGTGGCTCAGCAGATACAATCTTGGCAGCACAGGCTATTCAGAGGGACTTAGATAATATTCAGTTGTGGGCCGATACCTGGCAAGTACAAGGTAATACATGCAGGTAACAAAAATGTCCACTATAATTACACTATGGGAGGTACAGATCTAGATGAAGTAATGCATGAGAAAGACCTAGGAGTCTATGTGGACTCCTCACTTTCTCCATCCAAGCAATGTGGGGAAGCAATAAAAAAAGGCAAACAGAATGCTAGGGTATATTGTCAAAAGTGTAGAATTTAAAACAAGGGAAGTAATGTTAAGACTGTACAATGCGCTAGTTAGACCTCATCTGGATACTGTGGACAGTTCTGGTCTCCACACTTCAAGAAGGATATTGCTGCTTTAGAGGCAGTTCAGAGGAGAGCAACCAGACTTATCCCAGGTCTGAAGGGAAAGTCCTACTCGGAGAGACTGAGGGAACTGAACCTTTTCACCCTGGAACAGAGGAGACTACGTGGGGACTTGATCCAAGTCTTCAAAATCATGAAAGGCATCGACCACATCAAACCAGAGGAGCTTTTCCAGATCAGCAGGGACACACACACCCGGGGACACAAATGGAAATTGGGCTTCAAGGCATTCAAAACGGAAAACAGGAGACACTTCTTTACACAGAGAGTAGTCACAATCTGGAATAAACTACCCAGCGATGTGGTTGAAGCTGAAAGTTTGAGAACATTTAAAAATAGTCTGGATAGGATCCTTGGATCACTTAGATATTAATGAACACCAAACGAGCACGATGGGTCGAATGGCCCCCTCTCGTTTGTAAACTTTCTTATGTTCTTATGTTCTTATACATGGACTGCCATTTTTAAACAGTTCTGGTGACTTGGAGACAGTGGGCAGCAGGCGGGAGTGTTGTGTGCCGTGCCAGGCTGGGCTGTAGCTCTCACCACCATGACACTGACAGAACGGCAGGCAGAAAGGCACCCAGACAGCAAAAGATTTCTGGTCCAGAACTGGTCCAAATGTGGCTGGAGAGTTGGCCCAGATCCGTATTCGAGGTCTCCAGTGTCAATTTGCACAATGGCCCAAAACCGGCTTGCATCTTCTGACCCAGGTGAGGCTACCAGATTTGGGCCAGAACACCAACATATGGGACAGTACCCACCCCCCCCCCCCCCACTCTCATAGTTTTTGACCGTAACCAGGGCGACTTACAAGATATAAGTGTAATACAAAGTGCACAAATACAGTACAAGGCATAAGACATTTTACTAATTTCAATTTACACAAGTGAATACAATAAATGAGGTCTTACATCCTGGATTGTAAAAGCCGAGTGCAGACAAGATGTTAGGACTCAGTCAAGGGCCAGGGGAGAGGGCGCATAGGCGAGATCAAAATAACAATATAAGCAGGGGCGTCGCAAGGGGGTAGGCATCCTAGGCAATTGCCCGGGCTGAGGGGGGCCCCCAAATATGAACCCCACCCCCCTCCGCTCTCATGTGAGAAAGGATTTATTTTGCCTCGGGCCCCCACATACCCTAGAATCACCTCTGAATACAAGTACTAGTAACGCAAGGCAAGTAGTGATAAAACATTGCAAAGTGCAATCCCACAGGAGAACAAAGGACCAAATCACAAGCAGAGTCTTATTATATAAAAAATAATTGACATATTACAGAGAAAAATAAACAGTTAGGAAAGCTAGGCATAATCTAAACCAGGGGTCTCAAACTCTTAGTCCGTGCGTGCTGGTTTTCATTCCAACGGAGTTCTCAATTACTTAATTTGTATAATTATTCAACTTGACATATTTAAAACATATATTGCGAGGTATTCTACAGCTGATTAACTAAAAGTGCATTTGTTTGAAGGTACAGTTGCTTATAGGTTTTCAACTCTTTTTTTTCCTCACACCTTTTAATTGATAACTGCGGCTACATGCCTGCAGACTTCCTACAGAAAACTACCATGCCCAGAATGCATCACTCTGGCGGCGTGTTTTCGTGGTTGCGTTCACGTCGCGCAGACTTCAGTCAATGGTCACGTTCTTGCTGCGCAGATTTCCGCAGTTCTGTGTGGGTCTGCGCGGCTTCACCAATAAGATCGGTGGGATTCTGCAAATCTGTGCAGAACTGCGGAAATCTGCGCAGAATATGAATATGTATCCAATGAATGCTCAGACTTTCCGCAGATCGTGAGCAGAGTGACTAAAGTCTGCTTGTCGCTCCCACCTAAACACACACTTCCCATCATAACGATAGGAGATACTGAACCAAAACAATAATAAAAATACAAAATACAATAGTACAAAATAAGAAGACTATTGCTGTTAATACAGCTCTGGGGAGGAACCTTATGCACCGGTCGAGGTGCGGCGGGACAGCAGAGGGTGCAGCACAGCGCTGAGTGTCCTTTGGGACAGTGCGAGTCTGGAGAGGAGAGCGGTGTGAAGACAGCGGCGCTAATCGAGCAGAGCGACGGGTAGAGACGGCTCTGGTACCGACAGGGTGGCACCGCGGCTGACGCTAATGTGATGGAGGACCCGTGTGAGTTTCTGGGAGTGAAGGGTCTGAATACGGGCAGCTTCACACACCGGCGCCCGGCGAGACAAAGACACAACTCGAGATAGCTGAAGTGCTGCAGCGGCATTAATATGATTCATAATAATAATAATAATATATTTATTTATTTATTTATTTATAACATTATTATTATTATTATTATTATTATTATTATTATTATTATTATTATTATTTTATTTATTTATTTTTATTATTATTATTATTATTATTATTATTATTTTTTATTAGCAGACGCCCTTATCCAGGTCGACTTACAAAATTGTAAGCATTAAAAAGTGCAATACAGTCTAGAATTACACATCAAAGCATAGCACAAATTACAAGTTCAAAACGACATGAGTGCATCATAGAAATATACAGGACGGGACACAGCAGGACAGTGTAGAGAACTGCTGGGTTACAGTAGGTCGTAACCGCAGAACAGGGTGCGCACAACCCCTAGAAACACCCCAAGAGCTTGAATTGCCCAACAGGTTCCAACTGCTGGACACCGAGTTGGACAGTGACAGCTCAGAGGGTGATGGGGGGGCAGTTGAGCACCAGAGCACCATGGTGCCCACTCCCCCCCAGAAGAGGGAGGTAGTTATAGTAGGAGACTCAATTCTTGAGGCGTAGATCACACAGTGTGTTCTAGTGACAAGGAGACCCGCATGGTATCTTGCCTGACTGGTGCTCAGGTTGCAGATCTCCCTAAACTAGTAGACGGGCTACTGGCCAAAGCCGGGGGGAATCCACTGGTCATGGTCCACATTGGAACCAATGGCATAGGAAAAGGTAGGACAGAGGTTCTGCAAGACAAATTTAAAGAGTTAGGAACAAAACTAAACAGCAGAACCTCCATGGTAGTTTTAATACTTCCGGTACCATGTGCATGGCCAGGGAGACAGGCAGAGATTAGAAAGTTTAACATGTGGTTGAAATCTTGGTGTAGGGAAGAGGGTTTTAGATTTATGGATTTATAGATTTACTTTCTTCTGGGATAGATGGGACCTGTACAAACTGGATGGTCTACATCTAAACAGAAGGGGGGCTAATGCATTGGGAGAGCGTATGTGAAGAGTAATTGAGAATCTTTTAAACTAGGGACCAGGGGGGCAGGGAGCTCTGACAATGGGAGATGTTCCACTAAGTAAAGAAAGCAAAAGGAAACTGCTAGTGGAAAATGCCAGGAGTATAAGGAACAAGATGTTGGACTTAGAAGCCACAGTGCTGGCGGGTGACTATGATGTTGTAGGAGTGACAGAAACATGGCTTACAGAAAATGATGGGGATGAATACAAGTTGGAAGGATACACACAGTTTATGAGAGACAGGCAAAATCGAAGAGGGGGTGGGGTAGCATTATATGTGAAAAATGACATTGAGGCAGAAGAACTCAAATTACATCCCAGTAACGGAACAGAATCTTTGTGGGTGAAACTTTTGAACAAGAGATCTGGAGGATTAGCGGTAGGAGTGTGTTACAGGCCACCAAACTCAGATATTCAGCATGATGTTGCATTGTACAGTGTAATCAGGACTGCATGTAGCAAGGATGTGGCTGTTATAATGGGGGATTTCAATTTCCCAAACTTAGACTGGGAAAGCCCAGTGGGGACTACAGAAGCAGAAATAGAAATGGTTGAGATGGTAAATGACTGCTTTCTAACTCAATTTGTCAGGGAACCAACCAGAGAGAGCGCATGTATTGACTTGATCTTTTCAAATGACCAAGATAGAGTCAGGGGGACACTAGTTAGAGAACCAGTGGCAAATTGTGATCACAATATGGTTAGCTTTGAGGCATTCTTTAAAAAAACAAGGTCCAAGTCTAAAACAATGGTCTACAATTTTAGAAAAGCAAACCTTGAAGGTATGAGACGGCACTTAGAAGAGGTAGACTGGAGCACACTGGATACAGAGTCCTTGAAAATGGATGGGTATATTTTAAGAATATACTACTTGAGGCTCAGGAGCAATTTGTACCAAAACTTAGCAAATTGAGGAACAAAAAACATTGGCCAAAATGGTTTAATAGAGGTATGCAAAAAAATATAAAGAGGAAGAAAGTGTTGTATAGCGCATACAAAAGGGATGGTGACGAAACAAAATACATAGAATATGTTGAGCTGCAAAGAGATCTTAAGAAAGGGATCAGGAAAGAAAAGAGGGAAATAGAAAGAAACATAGCTCTTGGAGCTAAAACCAATGCAAAGAGCTTTTTTCAATATTACAACAGCAAGCGGTCAATAAAGGAGGAGGTGAAACAGATAAAGGGCAAAAATGGAGGTATCTTGGAAAACGAACAAGATGTGGCAAATATTCTAATTTAGTATTTCACAGAGGTTTTCACAAAAAAAAAGACAAATGACATGCCACATGTTGACAATCAGTCCAGTCAAACCCTAAGAGAGATCAGGATAAATGAGGAGGAGGTACTAAAGGAACTAGCAGAATTAAAAACAAACAAATCACCTGGGCCAGATGGGATATTTCCAACAGTACTTAAAGAAATGAGGGAAATTATTTATAGGCCGCTAACTCAAATATTCCAAATGACACTTAGAACAGGGGATGTGCCAACTGACTGGAAGATGGCAAATGTCATACCAATCCACAAGAAAGGGGACAAAACTGAGCCAGGAAATTACAGACCAATCAGTCTCACCTGCATCACCTGTAAAATGTGGGAAAAAATGATTAGACAGAAAATAGAGGAGCATCTCAATGAAAACCATATTCTTGGAGATAGTCGACATGGGTTTAGACGAAGCAGATCATGTCTTACTAATTTATTAAAATGTTTTGAACATGCAACTGCAGCTGTAGATCATGTGAAAGCATATGATATGATATTCTTAGATTTCCAAAAAGCTTTTGATAAGGTTCCACACCAAAGACTGATCCTCAAATTGGAAGCTGTAGGCATTCAGGGTAATGTAAGTAGATGGATTATGAACTGGTTGATGTATAGGAAACAGAGGGTGTCGATTAGAGGAGTCACTTCTAACTGGAGTGAGGTTGTTAGTGGAGTTCCACAGGGATCAGTACTAGGGCCTTTGCTTTTTCTAATCTATATTAATGATCTGGACTCTGGGATAGTTATCAAACTTGTCAAATTTGCAGATGATACTAAAATAGGTGGCTCAGCAGATACAATCTTGGCAGCACAGGCTATTCAGAGGGACTTAGATAATATTCAGTTGTGGGCCGACACCTGGCAAATGAAATTAAATGTGGACAAGCGCAAGGTAATACATGCAGGTAACAAAAATGTCTGCTATAATTACACTATGGGAGGTACAGATCTAGATGAAGTAACGCATGAGAAAGACCTAGGAGTCTGTGGACTCCTACATTGGAGATAGTCAACATGGGTTTAGACGTGTCTTACTAATTTATTAGAATTTTTTGAACATGCAACTGCAGCTGTACATCACATGAAAGAATATGATAAGATATACTTAGATTTTCAGAAAGCTTTTGCATTGGTTCCACACCTAGGAGTCTATGTGGACTCCTCACTTTCTCCATCCAAGCAATGTGGGGAAGCAATAAAAAAGGCAAACAGAATGCTAGGGTATATTGTCAAAAGTGTAGAATTGAGAACAAGGGCAGTAATGTTCAGACTGTACAATGCGCTAGTTAGACCTCATCTGGATACTGTGGACAGTTCTGGTCTCCACACTTCAAGAAGGATATTGCTGCTTTAGAGGCAGTTCAGAGGAGAGCAACCAGACTTATCCCAGGTCTGAAGGGAAAGTCCTACTCGGAGAGACTGAGGGAACTGAACCTTTTCACCCTGGAACAGAGGAGACTACGTGGGGACTTGATCCAAGTCTTCAAAATCATGAAAGGCATCGACCACATCAAACCAGAGGAGCTTTTCCAGATCAGCAGGGACACACGCACCCGGGGACACAAATGGAAATTGGGCTTCAAGGCATTCAAAACGGAAAACAGGAGACACTTCTTTACACAGAGAGTAGTCACAATCTGGAATAAACTACCCAGCGATGTGGTTGAAGCTGAAAGTTTGAGAACATTTAAAAATAGTCTGGATAGGATCCTTGGATCACTTAGATATTAATGAACACCAAACGAGCACGATGGGTCGAATGGCCCCCTCTCGTTTGTAAACTTTCTCCTCTGTTCCAAGGTGAAAAGGTTCAGTTCCTCAGTCTCTCAGTAGGACATTCCCTTCAGACCTGGAATAAGTCTGGTTGCTTTCCTCTGAACTGCCTCTAGAGCAGTGAGTCTAGAGTTTATATATAGAGCTTACTCTAGAGCTTACTGTCTGACATGCATGCTCCCAGTTTATTTGCTGACTGGACACTTTATTAGCACTTCTGAATGATGTTCTGATATAATGACTCGTATAGGAATTGAATCAACTGTGAGTTTTCAGAGCTGCTGTTCTCAGTGCTGTTCTCCTGTGTCGTCTCTCCCCCAGGAGCTGTAGAGGCCAGCGCTCTCCCTGACTCTGGGGAAAGGGCTCCCACTGAGCAGCAACACTGGGAGCAGGAGTGGGGCTCCAGTCTGAGGCAGGACACAGAGCCCACAGCTACTGAAGACAACCAGGGGCTGAGTGAGCAGCCCAGGAGCAGACAGAGTGAGGAGGAGCTCAGGGGACAGGAGTCTGGCCACATGGCAGAGCCACACACTGAGGGGTCAACACAGGGACTCGGAACGCTGGGATCTGACACCGCAGGGTCAAAGGTCATGCTAAAGGTCATAAAGCACGACCCTGAGCTGGACTGCACCCACACTGCGGATCTCTGCAAGACCCAGTCTCTGGGATCTGAGTGTGGACCCAGTGCAGCTGGTGCTGAGCCGGGCTCTACCAGAACACAGTGTGGACCCAGTCTGCTGTCTGATCACATCAAAACAGAGGACGACACACTGGAGTGTGTTTACACACTGGAGCCGAGAACACAAACTCCCTTCAGACACGCACTCAGTCATCTCAAAATTGACAATATTACAGACAGCGCCTGGGATCTGTGGCCTGAGCTCCCTGTAGCTGGACAGTGTGACCTGGGGCCTGAGCTCCCTGTAGCTGGACAGTGTGGCCTGGGGCCTGAGCTCCCTGTAGCTGGACAGTGTGACCCACAGTCTGCTGCCTTGAGGACGGGGCTCAGTGGGGGGAGGGACAGTGCACTGAGTGGGGAGAGCCCATCATTGCAGCGCAGACAGCTGCGTCCCAGACCCCCTACACCACCTCGATCCTCCAGCTCCCCCTCCTCACCACTGCAGCATGGAAAACAGCGTCCCCATCACCAGCCCCAGAGTAGGAAGAGCCTCACAGGGGCATCACAGCTGATTAAGCAGCACAGCACTCACAGAGAGAAGACATTCCGCTGTGCCCATTGTGGGAAGTGCTTCTTTCGGGCACATCATCTCATCGCACACCAGCGCATTCACACAGGAGAGAAACCGTTCAGTTGTGACCAATGTGGGAAGAGTTTCTCTCAGATAGGTAGCCTCATCGCACACAGGCGCGTTCACACAGGAGAGAGACCATTCTGCTGTCTGCTGTGTGGGAAGAGCTTCTCTCGAACGTCTAATCTCAAAACACACCAGCGGATTCACACAGAGAAACCTTACAGTTGTGCCCAGTGTGGAAAGTGCTTCTCTCTGGCAGATAGCCTACACGCACACCAGAGCATTCACACAGCCAAGAGACTGTACAGCTGTGCCCATTGTGGGAAGAGCTTCAATAAGGCATTTTATCTCAATATACACCAGCGCACTCACACAGGAGAGAAACCGTTCTGCTGTCTCCTGTGTGGGAAAAACTTTTCTAGAGCATCTAATCTCAATGTACACCAGCGCCTTCACACAGGAGAGAAACTACACAGCTGTGCCCAATGTGGGAAGAGGTTCTCTCGTGCTGCACATCTCAATGCACACCAGCGCATTCACACAGCCGAGAGACTGCACTGCTGTGCCCAGTGTGGGAAGAGCTTCAATAAGGTATCTAGCCTCAAGAAACACCACCGCGTTCACACACAAGAGAAATTGCACCGCTGTGTGCAGTGTGGGAAAAGTTTCGCTCATCCATCTTATCTCGACCGACACCAGAACATTCACAGGAGCGAGAGACCGTACTGCTGTGTACATTGTGGGAAGGGCTTCTCTCAGACAGCTCATCTCAATAGACACCAGCGCATTCACACGGGAGAGAAACCATTCTGCTGTCTCCTGTGTGGGAAGAGCTTCTCCGATATTTCTAATCTCAACAGACACCGGCGCACTCACACAGGACAGAGACCATAGTGCACAGTGTAGGAAGTGTTTCATAGAAACATGAGTCTCAGTCTTGGGTGGGCATTATTGTCATTGTTATTATTAAAGTTTTTAACCATCATCCAAGGTTTCTTACATGGTTTGTCAATCACTAACCTGCATTGTCTTCTAGAGACACTGTATAACACACATGACATCATCTAAATGAAAATGTATCCACACAATGAGCCACACTGCACAAACTGGTGGGCTCTTACTTAGTGTACTTTCATAATGGGTAATAAAGTTTATCATTTTTATGGCTGTAAATCACTTTGAGAGTCCCAAAATACTCATTATTTCTGAAAAATACAGAGAACACTGCAGAAATGCATCCCAGTGGAACACAATATCATGACATCTACCAGCGAAAGCGACTGTTCAGTCTGCTGTTGTCAGCAATATCATTGTTTTTACTGTTTGTATTATCACACAAGTTAAATATTAAAATGTGTAACAGTTCACTCTAAACAAATAGAAATGGAGTTGGACTTCACTGAATCTGTCTGATATTCAAAGTAGACGCCATTTAATTATTTCCTTTTTTATCTTTTATTGTTGTCCTTTAGTCTTGTAGCACTCTTTTATTAGCCAGTAAACCAATTGCTTTTGATGACAGTTTCCCCACCTTTTTATTTTGCTGTCTGTTTACTCACACATTTGTTTAGAGTGAACTGTTACAGAATTCAACTTATAGTTGAATGTTTGGTTTTGGTGGTCCCCGAAGGATAAGAATCAACATTTTCATAATGTACAGTCATAACATGAACGTTTGTGTATCAAGGAAAGAAAACGCAGTATATAAGCATTTGGCCAGATAACTCTTATTAAATAATAATTAATTATATTCATATTTACATGTTATACAATTAAAAAACAAACACAAGTTTAATTTGCTCCCTAACAGTCTGTTTCAAGAGATTGCTGTGATGGACATAGTCTTCATCCAGTGACGGTTGTCTTTGTCTTCGAGTTGGGACAGGACTGGACAGTGGGGTAGAAGAAATCAGTCACTACTTTGCCAAGTTTGTTGGGTCTTCGTGGTTCTGCTAAAACTATAAATTGAGCATTGGAGACTTAAAACTAATGGTATGTATTATTATTACAACGCATCCAAGGTGACATACAGAATTCATGAATTCATGGCATTTAGTCACGTTCCTAGGTGGGGATCTTGGAAATACTGATCAAGCCCCCCTTTTAAATCACTGGATTTATTTCCACATTACGTCTTTGGTGTCCCCAAATTCATGCACCCAGTCAGCAGTTACCCCGCTCTATTAGTACAATGTGTGCGTTTTGTTCTCAAGTTTTAGTCCCAAAACTATAAAGACTGTGATTGATAGGGGTGACATCCTTGTTCTTTATTTTCAAGGGAAGGATCATTTGCAGTGCTCATGCACTAGAGACACTGACACACAGGCCTCTGCTGATGCTGCTGTATTGATCGTTAACATAATTCGCTCTCGCTGGCTTTTGTCTGAACAAGTGGCATTCATTAGAGATCAGTTGCCACGTGTGTGCTGGAGGTGGTAATTGTCAGTCATTCAATAATGGGGAAAAGAAAACCAGAAAAAACTGAGCATCCTGATTCTATTCCTGAGCATCAAAAAAATGTGGATTTCTTCTGGTGAGTAAAATCATTCATTCTATATTTCGTTCCAGTTTAAAGTTCCTTTAGAGTTTTCTTTCTCAGAGCGTTTCGATCTAGTATTGAATTTCATCTTGTGCATGTCGTTTTCACTCAGATTGCTCCAGATTACATTTCCAGAGGTCTAGTTTTAAAACATTTCTGTGTAGGGCCCCCTGATGCCCCGCCCAGACCACCGAACCCCCCCCCCCCTTCCCCACTACAAAATGTTGGGGACACCTAAAGCATTATGCTGAATAAATTAATAATCTATACATCACATATTTATAGTTTTACATTTTGGTCCCTGTGACAATTGGCAACTACTAGGGGTGGACGGTATACCAGTTTGAACGTGAATACTGGTATGAGGTTGTGCCGTGGTGTGGATTTTGTCATATCATGGATATCGCAATAAATTTATGAAATAAGGTGTTTAGGAAATTGTTTTGTTCACAAAGTGATACAGTAAAAATAGCCAATGTTTTGCTTTTATAATAAATAGTAAATACAAGTAGGAAAGAAGATAAAACTATGTAGTTTATCATATTATTGTGCTATAAGGTTGAAAGCAAACTTTTGTCATTATTATCTGAATTGGGCTCATAACATTTCACTCATAATTTCTCTGTATATCGTGATATCATACCATTATCGCCTGGAGGGTGGAAAATATTGTGATATTAATTTCAGTTCATATCGTCCACCCCTAGCCCCTGCAACAATTCGTCCCTGCTTCAATTCGCCCCCATCATAAATTACATAAGGACCAGGGGGGCAGGGAGCCCTGACAATGGGAGATGTTCTACTAATGAGAAACTAAAGGAAACTGCTAGTAGGAAAGTCCTGAAATGTTTGTACCTCAATGCCTGGAGTATAAGGAACAAGATGTTAGACCTAGAAGTCACAGTGCTGGCGTGTGACTATGATGTTGTAGGAGTGACAGAAACATGGCTTACAGAAAATGATGAGGATGAATTTGATGCTGGAAGTGTAACCTTGTGACGCAACAGGGCATGTACAGTGTACACTACATCATAACAAAGAAACATAAGAACATAAGAAAGTGTCCAATCGAGAGGAGCCCATTCACCCCATCGTGCTCGTTTGGTGTCCATTAATAACTAAATGACCCAAGGATCCTCTCCAGTCTGTTTTTGAATGTTCCCAAATTGTCTCTTCAGCCACATCGCTGGGGAGTTTGTTCAGATTGTGACGCCTCTCTGTGTGAAGAAGTGTCTCCTGTTTTCTGTCTTGAATGCCTTGAAGCCCAATTTCCATTTGTGTCCCCGGGTGCGTGTGTCCCTGCTGATCTGGAAAAGCTCCTCTGGTTTGATGCGGTCGATGCCCTTGTAGCATAAGGTACACTTATACATTTCAATTAAAGAAGTGAATTTATAGTATCACCTTATCATGAATCCTGGAATCTTGTAGTACTCAATTTCCGTAATAATTGGACGCAGACACCAATTCCAAATATATAAATTGTCAAATTTATTAAAAACAAAGACTAAATCTAGCACTACACTAATTATACAAAAAGGGAAAAACTAATTAAAATTAAACTCTAGATCAACAAATCAAAGACAAATCACTTCCGTGACCAAATCAAAGACCATGGGATCGCATATAATAACACACAAATCGTTAAACAAAAAAGGTTATAAACACATTGACTACAATACCGGTTAGTAAGACGAAGGTGAGTCTCTCATTAGTATTGTTAGTCAGACATTAAATAACTACACAGGTTAGTATTTATGTCAGGTAACTTATCGTTATATATATATCAGTCTCATTTACGTTTAGGTGCCGAGAAAGATCCATTACTTGTTACCACAATTTCCCTTAACTGATTATTATTCAATGATTAAGGATAGGCAGGGCCACCAATAATCTAATGTCTATTAACTTGTGTCAATTTCAGACTAAACAGTTAAACAGGAATGAGAAGATATTTCTCGGCGTTGACAGATTTTATTTCTAAAATTATCAACAAAACAGTTTAATGCAACACACATTTATATTTAAGAAAACTAAATGATATTACACATTCTAGAGTTATGAATCACAGATTAACATTTCTAATTGATTTCTCAAATGTCATGAATCATGAACTCCAAACTGTTAAACTTATCTGAACTTCGTCGCAGAGAGGCCTCTCTGTCTTCGGGCTCAGATAACAGCACACGGCACGAGGTCCGTGTGGTTTGGAACAAAGGCAGTCCGGTTTGGCTTTGTCCAAGAACTTCCACTCAGTCGATGCACCTGGAAGTTGGGGTTTCGCGAAAGTAGAGTCGTTTCCAAACAGATTTTCCACTGGTTTGAAGGCTCCAAGGTTGTGCACAAAATCTTCTTGGCAAGCAGGGTCTCTCACCGTACTGATTTGAAGACAAAGTCTTTGAGGAAAGCAGGGCCCTGTTTGTTCCAAGGGTCAAGTTTCTTAAGACTCAAATAGCTATTTAAATGACTGAACACTTTTGTATACAGTCGACTTAGTCAATTGTCCAGCTGTAAAACTCCACTGATCAGGTGGGCACAGGCGGGCAGCGCAGTCTGTAAAGTTCTTTATTTAATAAAGTCCTTTAAAAGAATTCTTCATACGGCTCAATCTCCTTCTCCCAGTTTAACTCTTCTGTTGCCGGCAAAGACTTAGTTGGTTTCTGGTTCCGGTTCTGGCAACAGAGCTACAGGTTGAGCTGTGGCAGCGAGTTACTGGTTCAGGTGAGAGAGAGAGAGAGAGAGACTGACTGTCCGCTGTTCTTTATAGTCTGTCAGATCAATAGGTGATTGGACCCTGAGTTCTTGAGATTGGATTTCGGTTTCAGCCCCCAGTGTCCTATTGGAGGGGGGCTTGATTTATGACTGATGTCAATCCATGCCATCTTTTGGAAATGCCGGTTGGCTTGGGTTCGTAGCTCTGTGTCGGGATTTCGGCTCTCATCTACTTCAAAGAGTTTTTATCACCTACAGGCCCCTTTCTCCAGACATTTCACAGCAGGACTCTAAACCATTCGGCCCATTCTCGGTGCCATCCTCCCCAAAACTGTCACTTTGATGCAAACCAGTTCCAAGCTGATGAGCTAAGGAAATCTGATAACTTTGGGGGGGAGAGGTCTTCTTTAGATCAGTGCTTCAGCTCAGAGCCCAGATGCTCTTATCCAAATACACCCAACATAACGCTACAACAGTTAAACAGGAATGAGAAGATATTTCTCCGCGTTGACAGGTTTTATTTCTAAAATTGTCAAACAAAACAGTTTAATGCAACACACATTTATATTTAAGAAAACTAAATGATATTACACATTCTAGAGTTATGAATCACAGATTAACATTTCTAATTGATTTCTCAAATGTCATGAATCATAAACTCCAAACTGTTAAACTTATCTGAACTTCGTCACAGAGAGGCCTCTCTGGCTTCGGGCTCAGATAACAGCACATGGCACGAGGTCTGTGTGGTTTGTAACAAAGGCAGTCCGGTTCGGCTTTGTCCAAGAACTTCCACTCAGTCGATGCACCTGAAAGTTGGGGTTTCGCGAAACAGAGTCTTTTCCAAACAGATTTTCCACTGGTTTGAAGGCTCCAAGGGTGCGCACAAAATCTTCTTTGCAAGCAGGGTTTTTCCACCGTAGTTACTTGAAGACAAAGTCTTTGAGGAAAGCAGGGCCCTGTTCGTTTACAAGGGTCAAGTTTCTTAAGACTCAATAGCTATTTAAATGACTGACACTTTCGTATTCAGTCGACTTAGTCAATTGTCCAGCTGTAAAACTCTACTGATCAGGTGGGCACAGGCGGGCAGGCGCAGTTTTTAAAGTTCTTTATTTAATAAAGTCCTTTAAAAGAATTCTTCGTACGGCTCAATCTCCTTCTCCCAGTTTAACTCTTCTGTTGCCGGCAAAGACTTAGTTGGTTTCTGGTTCCGGTTCTGGCAACAGAGCTACAAGTTGAGCTGTGGCAGCGAGTTACTGGTTCAGGTGAGAGAGAGAGAGAGAGAAAGATGCCATGCGCTACCATTTATACGCCTGTCAGATCAATAGATGATTGGTTCTTGAGTTTGTGAGATTGGATTTTGGTTTCGGCCCCCAGTGTCCTATTGGAGGTGGGGTTGATTTATGACTGATGTCAATCCATGCCATCTTTTGGAAATGCCGGTTGGCCCGGGTTCGTAGCTCTGTGTCGGGATTTCGGCTCTCGTCCATTTCAAAGAGTTTTTATCACCTACAGGCCCCCTTCCCCAGACATCTCACAGCAGGGATTCCAAGCTATTTGGCCCATTCTTGGTGCCATCCTCCCAAGACTGCCACTTTGATGTAAACCAGTTCACACGCTGATGAACCAAGGAAATCTGATAACTTTGGGGGGGAGAGGTCTTCTTTAGATCAGTGCTTCAACTCAGAACTAAAATGCTCTTATCAAAATACACCCCCCATAACGCTACACCCTTCATGTGTATGTATACTCTGGACTGAATTAATTTTATTTAGTGGAGCTGCTGAAGAACCAATAGCAAACAATGTAATCAGACAATGTAATCTCATCTTCACACTTTTCATGTGCAATCACCTGTCTACCATGCACACTACTAGCACATCAGA
This sequence comes from Amia ocellicauda, assembly GCF_036373705.1. Lineage (NCBI taxonomy): Eukaryota > Metazoa > Chordata > Actinopteri > Amiiformes > Amiidae > Amia > Amia ocellicauda. The sequence goes on along the minus strand of NC_089854.1, from coordinate 33,821 downwards.
GAGACACTAATGGACAAATCTGGGTCAATAAGATCTCATTTGTGAGATCTACAGGTGTCTGTAGCCTTTTCAGAAATTTGACTGGAACTAATTCTGTGCTTCTCACAGTGGGCTGGACCAAAGTGTGCTAAAATACCGAGCAATTCAATTGTTAAAGAGTAAAATAGTTCACTTACTAACCAGCAGGTAAAGCCTTCAGAGGTTATCCCCCCCAATTTCACCTGTAGTGACTTCATGGATCATTTCAATAGCAAAGTTAACAGCATTAGAAAACAGATAGAACAGGAAACATACACAGATACTATAGCTGACACATGCAGTCCTTCACAGCCCCTGCCTACCTTGGACTCGTATAACGTAGTAAATCACCAGAAATTGGTCTCCTTAATTACTAAAATGAAAACAACAACCTGCGCACTAGACCCTATACCCACTAAACTGCTAAAACAATCCCTGCCATTAATTATTCACAGAATACACAATATTATGAATGTCTCTTTATCCTCAGGATCTGTTCCTGAATCATTTAAAATAGCTGTAATTAAACCACTTCTTAAGAAACCCAGTGCCGACCCTAACCAACTTAAACACTATCGACCTATCTCAAACCTTCCCTTCCTTTCTAAGGTTCTAGAGAAAGTAGTTGCAAACCAACTGCAAGCTTTTTTAACCGATAATCATCTTTATGAAGAATTTCAATCAGGCTTCCGTTAAGGCCATAGTACAGAAATGGCCCTGTAAAAAGTATTGAATGACGTGTTTCAGTCCTCCGATGTAGGGCACGCCAGTGTTATTATTTTATTTGACTTAAGTGCGGCTTTTGACACAATCGACCACAAAATCTTGATACACCGCTTAGAAAACCGTATTGGCCTATCTCGCAATGTGCTTTCATGGTTTAATTCATATCTTTCAAACAGACTCCAATACGTACAGATTAACGAGAACCACTCAAATTTAACTGAGGTTAAGTACGGAGTCCCACAGGGCTCAGTCCTCGGACCTATACTTTTTCATTGTACATGCTCCCTTTAGGTGATATCATTCAACGACATAATATTAACTTTCACAGTTACGCAGACGACACACAATTATATCTGTCAGTAAATCCTAACAACACCATAGACCTAGAAAAACTGATGTGCTGTCTGTCTGAGATTAAAACATGATGAGGAAAAGCCAGCCACCAGCAAGAAGTGGCCTTCACAAGACAGTGAGGACAGGAGACTTACCAAGGCAAAACCCGAAGAACCCTCCTCCAACAAGGTGCGGGAGAGTTTGCCCTCACATATGTCTCCAGATGAGTCTAAAATGGGCTTCCAATGGTTCATATTGCACAGATTATACTTTAACATGTAGCTCTGGACTTGCTCTATCAGGAAAGATGGCTCATATCATGCTGGAGTGTGTAGTTTGGAAGTTGAAGCTGCACAAAATGTAAATGTAAATGTAATTGTAATGCGCTCTGGGTTGCAATATGGAAGCCCCAGATTTTCCTGAAATTAGTTAAAAATGGGTCAAATTGCTCCTTTTATGTATATGGTATGGTATGGTATTTTACTGTTATTTATTTATCTATTGCATTTATTGTTCATTTCTTATATCCTTTGTATTTGTGTCTTGCGTTTAACTTGTAAAACACTTTGAGACACCTTGGTGTGAAAGAGTGCTATACAGGGTTGGGGAGTAATGGAATGCAAGTAGTGGAGTTACGTAATCAGATTACAGAATTGCAATACTTGTATTCCTGTTATGTTCCTCCTGTCCAGGGGCGTAGTTTGTTGGGGGCATGGGGGGGAGGTAACCCCCCCCAATATTCAAATCTAGCAATTACAACCCCCCCAATATTTGTATCATGATCACATGAAAAATATGTAGAATTTATTTATTTTGTAGCAATATTTTTGTTCCTAACTGAATGTGAGTTTGTCATAATAAATCAGACAAAAATACTTAAGTCCTCCTCCATTGCACAAATTGATAACGCCCAATTTTCCTTCGCAAATGTTCGCGCTTTCCTCAACACAGAGCTGAGCCCTTTGACTGCAGATTGGGGAGCACAGGTAGCTCTGAAAATGAAGAGAACCGCTGCCCAGCAGACTATTTTAAATTGCTGGTCAAAGACAGACAGCAAAAAGACTAAAATATGTACTGAGAAGGTATGATAATATTGTGTAATTTGACTAATGTCACTTCACATATATTGTATCTTCATTCATTGCAGTTACCACAACTACTAATATAATAAGCTTGCGAAAACAGCCTTCTGTTTTTAATAGTTCCCGTAATGATCAACAGCATGAATGTTCACACTGGAAGTTATACACTCACCTAAAGGATTATTAGGAACACCATACTAATACTGTGTTTGACCCCCTTTCGCCTTCAGAACTGCCTTAATTCTACGTGGCATTGATTCAACAAGGTGCTGAAAGCATTCTTTAGAAATGTTGGCCCATATCGATAGGATAGCATCTTGCAGTTGATGGAGATTTGTGGGATGCACATCCAGGGCACGAAGCTCCCGTTCCACCACATCCCAAAGATGCTCTATTGGGTTGAGATCTGGTGACTGTGGGGGCCAGTTTAGTGCAGTGAACTCATTGTCATGTTCAAGAAACCAATTTGAAATGATTCGACCTTTGTGACATGGTGCATTATCCTGCTGGAAGTAGCCATCAGAGGATCCATGTTCTCATTCTGTTTACGCCAAATTCTGACTCTACCATCTGAATGTCTCAACAGAAATCGAGACTCATCAGACCAGGCAACATTTTTCCAGTCTTCAACTGTCCAATTTTGGTGAGCTTGTGCAAATTGTAGCCTCTTTTTCCTATTTGTAGTGGAGATGGGTGGTACCCGGTTGGGTCTTCTGCTGTTGTAGCCCATCCGCCTCAAGGTTGTACATGTTGTGGCTTCACAAATGCTTTGCTGCATACCTCGGTTGTAATGAGTGGTTATTTCAGTCAAAGTTGCTCTTCTATCAGCTTGAATCAGTCGGCCCATTTTCCTCTGACCTCTAGCATCAACAAGGCATTTTCGCCCACAGGACTGCCGCATACTGGATGTTTTTCCCTTTTCACACCATTCTTTGTAAACCCTACAAATGGTTGTGCGTGAAAATCCCAGTAACTGAGCAGATTGTGAAATACTCAGACCGGCCCGTCTGGCACCAACAACCATGCCACGCTCAAAATTGCTTAAATCACCTTTCTTTCCCATTCAGACATTCAGTTTGGAGTTCAGGAGATTGTCTTGACCAGGACCACACCCCTACTTGCATTGAAGCAACTGCCATGTGATTGGTTGGTTACATAATTGCATTAATGAGAAATTGAACAGGTGTTCCTAATAATCCTTTAGGTGAGTGTATAGTTAAGCAATATCACAAGAGCAAGAATGTTGTTTTCTCGAACGTAATGTTAAGTGAGGTGACATACAATTTACACATAATATGAAATTAAACAAAGCCACAACAGAACCATTGTGTTTCTCTGAGCAACACGCAGTTTACAGCCCATGCTAAAAGTCACTCCCACTGCCATGCAACAACTGTGTATGCTCAGGAAACTAACAGCATAGCTTCACAACTCACCTCAGTTGTTTCTTGACAACAGGAGGAAGCAAGAAATGCATTGCTAAAAATTGTAGGATGTATTCAGTATTTGGCTCGACAAGGTATTGCACTGAGAGGTTATGATGGAGAGGGGACATTTTTCCCAAATTCTAAAATGCAAGGCAGCAGATGATCCAGCCCTTAACAAGTGGATAGCACAAAAGCATAATTACAAAAATCCTCAAATTCAAAATGACATACTCAGCATAATGAGCAATGACATCATCAGAGGAATAGCTGATACAATTCATTCACTTCAAGTCACTCAGTTCGCTTTAATTGTTGATGGAACACAAGATGTCTCAGGCACAGAGCAAGAGTGTGTTTGTCTTCGTTATGTTGACCACGACTTGATTCCTCATGAGGAATTCATTGTTTTTTACGCAGTGACAGAATCTACAGGAGAGTCTTGCAAAAATGGTAATAGATTTATTGTCTCGATTACATTTGCCATTATCTGCATTGCGTGGCCAGACATATGATGGTGCATCCAATGTCTGGCAAATACTCAGGAGCACAGGCTGTAATTAGAAAGAAACAGCCTTTATCTTTATATGTGCACTGTGGAGCTCATTGTGTAAACCTAGTTACTCAAAAGGCATGCACAGCTTCAAAACTGCTGAGAGATTCTCTTGACTGGGTGCATCTGCTAGGAAATCTGTGTAGCCTGTCTGGTAAATTCAAAGAAAAGTTCAACCAGATTGCTACCGCAGATCATGGTATCTCAAGCACTCTAAAGCCTCTCTGTCAAACACGATGGACAGTATGACACCAAGCAATAACATCTGTTCTCAAGCAGTATAATTCTGTACCCACTCCCTTAGAGGAAATGTCAAACAGCAATGCTCCTAGTGCAGCCACCGCCAATGGCTTGCACCAACAGTTTCTCAAAGGCTATACCTTACTGGGTCTTGTGTTGGCAGGAGCTGTGATTGAAGAGTTGGAATGTTTGAATACTTCTCTCCAAAGAAAAACACAAACTATCTCTGGCATGAAAGATGCTGTTTCTTGTGTTCAGTCTGTTTTGAAGACAAATGAAATGAAGAAGCCTTTCAAAGTATTTTTGAGCAAGCCACTGTGATTGTGAATTCAAAATGAGTATCAAATTACCAAAAATAAGACAACCACCTAAGTGTTTTAGAGTAGAAGCAAGCACATTCACACCAAAAACAGCAACAGAGCATTACAGAGATGAGTTTTATCGGGTCCTTGATGTTGTTGAGGCAGAGCTCAATTAACGTTTTCAGCAGGAAGGTCTACTGAACCTGCAGAAACTAGAGAACACTCTGCTCACTGGACAAATTCATTCAGTGTGTGGTGAGTATCCTGAGATCAACAGCCAGTTGCTTGCAGTTCAGTTACACATGTTTAGAGATAACTACCAGTTTGGATCCAGTATGGAGGCATTCTTAAAGGTTCATCAGTGGAAGTACATGGCCTTTTCAGTGAAGTGGAAACTCTGGTCAGGTTGCTCCTGGTTGTACCAGTCTCATCTTCTGAAGCAGAAAGGAGCTTTAGTGCCCTTAGAAGGTTGAAAAACTGGCTACGCTAGAGGATGTCGCAAAAGAAACAAAATCATGTGACAGTTTGTCATGTCCACCAAGACAAGTTGGACCTCTTAGACAAGAAGTTGGTGTGCCAACAATGAGTATCCTAATCCCAAGTTTACAGTTGTGCAAGAGCTGACTACTGTATGTGTTTCCATTTCAAAAGGATTACAGTGCATTACAGCAGCATGTAAAAATCTCAATATAAATTATTTAAATCTGAGTTGAATTTGTAATTAGTTACAGTGTGCATTCATTTTATGTTCTTATTTATTCAAACAAACATTTGATCATAAATGCTTACAGATAGATAAAGCAGAGAGACAGACAAATTGATATATATTATCCAATAACACTGCACATATAACAAAGATGTATTTATTATTTTTCGTATAAAAAAAATATCAGGAAGCATACCCACACTTCAACCCCGCCAATGTTCAAACCAAATCTACGCCCTTGCTCCTGTCAGACGAGTATTCTGATTACCGATACTTTTTAAAAACAGTAAGAGATTACGGATACATAATTTACATTAAGTTAAAGTGTACAAGTGTAAGGAAATCTGAAGGGGCGTGTGAAGTATTTGCAACAGAGTTTTTATTTACGGTCTCTGGTCAAAGAGCGGCTGATTCGGCGCCATTGCACAACAAGCAACAGAATGGAGCTGCTAGGCACGGATGTCCCAGCCAGTAACACACAGCTCTACTGCGGCCACTGCGGCAGCACTGTGTGTGCAGGGATTTAACTTGTGGAAGTACAGGCAATTGTTCACTTCCAAAGAAAGAAAAATGAACAAATATTAAAGTGCAATACAAGATGTGCCGACCACGGGACAATGTCTGCTTCCAAGGACTAAACTTAAAATAATAATAATAAAAAAACATCTGGAGGTAAGATTTAATTTTTTAAGGGTGCAACTGTAATACAATTATGCTTGACATGCGAGTAGAAAATACAAATTTTAATCACAATTATAATAAATTTGATTTAATAATTACATATTTTTATGAAAGCGTAATAAGCAAAACGACAGCACAGAAATAGTATAACCAAAAACATCATCGATGGTTTGTATTTGCAGTAATAAGTTATCCTATCTTAATTTAAAATACATCCACGTACATTACAAATAGTTCCTGTGCATCCTAGCTGGTTCTGTGACCTTAACAATGAAAAACTTAATATAATACCAAAATAACAGCATACAACGTGATAATTGTCTAAAACAAAATAAATCAAACGGAATAAACGCCTGACCCGTGGCGTGTGCGGTGCTCTTTACAGTCTGCGTTCAGGGGATCCTCACAGGTCAAATCTGTAAACTTTTACAAACCGATAGATTTCACTTAATTGAAGGTTAGAAGTCAATAATGTGTTAATTGCAGAAACAAGATGCAGAACATTCATCACTTGTTGATACTTAAAAATAACGCCCTAATTGCATTGATTTCAGACTGTGTTTTCGGTGGTGGTGAATTGAAACCAGTGATAACAATATCATGGATAACAATACGTGGCGTTTAAATCCCCTTTATTATAGCAAGTTGCTTGATCCGTGTATCTTCACAGACAGAACAAAATAAACTGTAGTCTTTATAAGCATTAAACGTACTTACAATTTACAGTCAAGGTACCTATTTAAGTTTGAAAGAAAATAGGTTTCACTATATTATTATTTATTTATTAGCAGATGCCCTTGTCCAGGGCGACTCACACTATATCAGTGATTAGCAGAAAACTGAAACCAACTCCTGTATTAAAATAACTGAACATGATTGATGCCTTGTATTTTTGCACTTATGTTGTAAGTCGCCCTGGATAAGGGCGTCTGCCAAGAAATAATAATAATAATAATAATAATAATAATAATAATAATAATAATAATAATAACGTGATGCACCTTCTTTGACATTAATGTAGCGAGGGCTACTGGGTGCACGATTGTGTAGCCAACTACGCCACTGAAGGCACCAACTTCAGTTTAGGTTAATTCAGGTGTTTTTTTGTTTTCTTAATTACCATTGTAATTGTTTGAACTGTGGATACAAATAAACAATTTCAATCTGTCATCCATATTAGAATGTGTAGTACATTTTGTTTCACTTCTTGAACTCGGCTGCTTTTGTTTTTTAATAAAGAAAAATAAAGTATTCCAGATGTAATCTAAAAGTATTCTGATTACATTACTGACTTGTAGTAATGTATTGGATTAGGTTACAGATTATTTTCAAAACAAGGTAATCAGTATTTTGTAACGGAATACTTTTTAAAAGTAACCCTCCCAACCCTCGTGCTATATTAAATACAAGTTATTATTTACAGTTATTAATATATGGTAGTCACAGAAGTGTCACAGAATTGCCAATAGTGAGGTAAAAAAATTATAATCATAAAATCATTGGTGTTGGTCTGATTTGCAATTTTAGGATTTAGCCTAAAAGATGATGCTTCAAGTTTTTAAATCGGTCCAGTGGAACTAAATCATTGATTGCGATGAAAAAAGTGACAAATCATGTGTAATCGTGAGAAACTGTGCAAAAGTCTGAGTGTATCACATATGGGCATGAATTGCACACCATGGCACACAGGCCGAGGAATATGCTTTCAGAAATCATTTTGGGGCCAAAATGACAAAGTCATTTTTTAGGAATGACTATGTTAGCGGGGTCTCTCTAGGAAAAATATTAAAGTGCTTTTACAAAAATGAAAAAAAAAAAAAAAAAACTAAAGTTATTCAATGTTTTGTGTCATTGGGATGTACAGCATACATCACTGTCAATCATTTTACTGTTGGTACTGTGTTATTATTTAAGTGTTTCATTTTTTCCTTTGCTAACTACAGGTACAGTTGCCTTAAGAATTATTCACATCCTTCTCCGTTGGGTTTTAGTGACATTACTGTAGGTGCACATTCAGTGTTTGTTGCATACACCGATCAGCAATAACATTATGACTACTGACAGGTGAAGTGAATAACACTGATAATCTCGTTATCATGGCACCTGTCAGTGGGTGGGATATATTAGGCAGCAAGTGAACATTTTGTCCTCAAAGTTGATGTGTTAGAAGCAGAAAAAATGGGCAAGCGTAAGGATCTGAGCGACTTTGACAAGGGCCAAATTGTGATGGCTAGACGACTGGGTCAGAGCATCTCCAAAACTGCAGCTCTTGTGGGGTGTTCCCGGTCTGCAGTGGTCAGTACCTATCAAAAGTGTCCAAGGAAGGAAAAGCGGTGAACCGGCGACAGGGTCATGGGCGGCCAAGGCTCATTGATGCACGTGGGGAGTGAAGCCTGGCCCGTGTGGTCCGATCCAACAGACGAGCTACTGTAGCTCAAATTGAAAAAGTGAATGCTGGTTCTGATAGAGAGGTGCCAGAACACACAGTGCATCGCAGTTTGTTGCGTATGGGGCTGTGTAGCCGCAGACCAGTCAGGGTTCCCATGCTGACCCCTGTCCACTGCCGAAAGCGCCTACAATGGGCACGTGAGCATCAGAACTGGACCACGGAGCAATGGAAGAAGGTGGACTGGTCTGATGAATCACGAGTTCAAGGTGTTGACTTGGCCTCCAAATTCCCCAGATCTCAATCCAATCGAGAATCTGTGGGATGTGCTGGACAAACATGTCCGATCCATGGAGGCCCCACCTCGCAACTTACAAGACTTAAAGGATCTGCTGCTAACGTCTTGGTGCCAGATACCACAGCACACCTTCAGAGGTCTAGTGGAGTCCATGCCCCGACGGGTCAGGGCTATTTTGGCAGCAAAAGGGGGACCTACACAATATTAGGCAGGTGGTCATAATGTTATGGCTGATCGGTGTATAATGAATGACAACAGGACTATTGTCAGACATTCAGTATTGGAATATTCAATGTTGTTTTTAAAGCCCCTGTGACTGAAGTCTACCTGAAGCTGCAGTATCAGTAGTAGCAGCACCAGACAGGTATGAGGTGAATATGGTTTAGGGTGACACGGTTAAGACAGAAATAATATAACAAGACCAAATAAATGCTTTAGTAATAAATGTGGACCCTTGTAAAAAGCTTCAGTTGCAATTACATTGACCTACTTGTTCTTATAGTTTGTACAATACAATATGCACACCAGTTTTAAGGACTTTTTTAATAATCAGAAACAGAGACAAGTTTAATTGTGCCAAAAAATACACCACTTAACATGATTTCTGAATTTGGAGTGGTCTCTTAATTTTTTCCAGAGCTGTATATGAGAATGGGACCCACTCCACCTGTATTAGATGTCAACCCTCACACTGTGTTTAGCACCAAGCGATATCAGAAATACCAGTGGCGTGAATACAACAGAAACAGTGGAGCAATACTACTGAATATGTATGTACAACAGTACATAAAAGTATACAGTGAGCGAAAAAAGTATTTGATCCCCTGCTGATTTTGTACATTTGCCCACTGACAAAGAAACGATCAGTCTATAATTTTAATGGTAGCTGTATTTTAACAGTGAGAGACAGAATAACAACAAAAAAATCCAGAAAAACGCATTTCAAAAACGTTATGAATTAATTTGCATGTTAATGAGGGAAGTAAGTATTTGATCCCCTATCAATCAGCAAGATTTCTGGCTCCCAGGTGTCTTTTATACAGGTAACGAGCTGAGATTAGGAGCACTCTCTTAAAGGGAGTGCTCCTAATCTCAGCTCGTTACCTGTATAAAAGACACCTGTCCACAGAAGCAATCAATCAATCAGATTCCAAACTCTCCACCATGGCCAAGACCAAAGAGCTGTCCAAGGATGTCAGGGATAAGATTGTAGACCTACACAAGGCTGGAATGGGCTACAAGACCATCGCCAAGCAGCTTGGTGAGAAGGTGACAACAGTTAGTGCGATTATTCGCAAATGGAAGAAACACAAAATAACTGTCAGTCTCCCTCGGTCTGGGGCTCCATGCAAGATCTCACCTTGTGGAGTTTCAATGATCATGAGAACGGTGAGGAATCAGCCCAGAACTACATGGGAGGATCTTGTTAATGATCTCAAGGCAGCTGGGACCATAGTCACCAAGAAAACAATTGGTAACACACCATGAAGGACTGAAATCCTGCAGCGCCCGCAAGGTCCCCCTGCTCAAGAAAGCACATGTACAGGCCCGTCTGAAGTTTGCCAATGAACATCTGAATGATTCAGAGGAGAACTGGGTGAAAGTGTTGTAGTCAGATGAGACCAAAATCGAGCTCTTTGGCATCAACTCAACTTGCCGTGCTTGGAGGAGGAGGAATGCTGCCTATGACCCCAAGAACACCATCCCCACCGTCAAACATGGAGGTGGAAACATTATGCTTTGGGGGTGTTTTTCTGCTAAGGGGACAGGACAACTGCACCGCATCAAAGGGACGATGGACGGGGCCATGTACCGTCAAATCTTGGGTGAGAACCTCCTTCCCTCAGCCAGGGCATTGAAAATGGGTCGTGGATGGGTATTCCAGCATGACAATGACCCAAAACACACAGCCAAGGCAACAAAGCAGTGGCTCAAGAAGAAGCACATTAAGGTCCTGGAGTGGCCTAGCCAGTCTCCAGACCTTAATCCCATAGAAAATCTGTGGAGGGAACTGAAGGTTCGAGTTGCCAAACGTCAGCCTCGAAACCTTAATGACTTGGAGAGGATCTGCAAAGAGGAGTGGGACAAAATCCCTCCTGAGATGTGTGCAAACCTGGTGGCCAACTACGAGAAATGTCTGACCCTCAAAGGGGTCAAATAGTTATTTCACTCATTAACATGCAAATCAATTTATAACTTTTTTTAAATGTGTTTTTCTGGATTTTGTTGTTGTTATTCTGTCTCTCACTGTTAAAATACACCTACCATTAAAATTATAGACTGATCATTTCTTTGTCAGTGGGCAAACGTACAAAATCAGCAGGGGATCAAATACTATTTTCCCTCATTGTACTTACATTTTAAATAACTTAGGATACCCTGTAGATGTAGTTATGCCAAACATTTGTAACAATTGTAATATGCCCCCCCCCCAAAACATTTAGCTGTATGATGCCCCTGCCAAAAACTGCCACATTGTGCACTAGCTAGGTTGATCGGTTAGTTAAATATGAAAATATGATATAAAAGACCTTTAATTCAAGATTTTATTCAATTACCTCGGATGATTTGTCGAGAAGTCTATGTTTATAGCCCAATGTTACCCTTTGACAAATGAAAGTAATTTCTAGATCTGTGCCTAAATAAAATATTTTTTTCTTGGACGTTGTTTTCTGCAGGATAAAATCTAGGAGCCTTCAAAATACATTGATAATATAATTTATGGAAAATAAAATGTTGGATTAAAATATCAAATTAATCTCCTGTGTGCCTCCTTCATAAGGCTCACACACAAACACATGCACATTCACCTTGTGGTACTTGAGTTTTTACAAGTGTAAAATTTGAATTGTGGCCCTATTTGCGGCAGGGTGAGGAACTTGGGACACCGATGATAAATTGCCATATAAAAGCACTAGATAGTTGTTTATGATTAGGGGAGTGAAATAAAATGTACGAAGATCCAGATATATTGTTGCTTTTAATATTATTTTTTTTTCAGGACATTAACTTCTAAATGCAGAGTTCTAGTACACTTTGAGACACACATTATTATTATTATTGTTATTATTATTATTATTATTATTATTTATTTATTTATTTATTTATTTATTAGCAGATGCCCTTGTCCAGGGCGGCTTACAAAATATAAGCGCAATACAAAGTGCAAAAATACAGTGCAGTTCACGGCATAAAACATGACAAATTACAATTTACATAATACAGTTAAATTCAAAGCATAATACATTTTACAAATTACAATTTACACAAGTGTAAACAATAAATGAGGTCTTACATCCTGGACTGTAAAAGCTGACAGTCAAGGAACAGGGGAAAGGGAGCATAGGGGAGATCAAAATAACAATTTGAGTACTAGTAACGTAAGGCAAGTAGTGTGATAAAATGTGGTATAAGTGCTTTCTTACAGGAGAGTAAAAGACTAAATTACAAGTACTGTCTGAAATTATGTGTTTTGAGTAAGCGCTGGAGGGAGGTCAAGGACTCTGCTGTTTCTACATTAAGAAACAATAACTGTTATATCAATGTTTTGCCCCTGGTTTCTACCAGAAAGAAAGACAGCAAGTCAAATGACACCTATAGCACATTAAGGGGGGCAAAGTGCATATCAACCATGCAGTATTGCACATTTTCCACTCAAATGCTGCCTTACAAGTACATTGTACATGCATACTGCTTTTAGCTAAAGTTGTTCTGAATCCATGGCTACCAAAAACATTGTGGTTCATAGCAAAAGCATGTTGTGTATAAGCTACAATGTAAAAGTCTGTTTCTCCCTCTGTACTCTGATCACTTCTCTCTGCAGCGGCACGTAATCTGACACCTGCTTTATCAGCTGAGAATCCCAGGGCTCACAGAGGGTCTTTGGATTGGCTAGATATTTGTAGAGTCACAGTCTGTGATTGAGTTAAAAAATATAACATCTCTAAGGCTGAAGACAGACACAGTAATGTCCTTTCCATTGGTCAATACCATGCCCATGTTCTGCTGTTGCGTATTGGATTGCAAACACAAGGAAAGATTCTTTTTAGATGAATCTCAGATACACCTCTGAAAAAATGCATTTCTCAATCACAAATAATTTCCCCATTAATTAATACTTAGTAATAGGTCGAATATTCCTTAATGTACAACCGATTCCAAAACAGCCTTTGATTAAATGCCACAGTTACCCACGGCAGTTTTGTCTGTTTTTCAACTGTTTAATCTCACCCTTGTAATTGATATCTGCGGCTACGACTTCCTACAGAAAACTACCATGCCCAGAATTCATCACTCTGGCGGCGTGTTTACGTGGTTGCGTTCACGTCGCGCAGACTTCAGTCAATGGTCACGTTCGTACTGCGCAGATTTCCGCAGTTCTGTGAGGGTCTACGCAGCTCCACCAATGGGATCGGTGGGATTCTGCAAATCTGTGTAGAACTGCGGAAATCTGCGCCACACGAATCTGCACAGAATATGAACATTTAGCCAATGAATGTTCAGACTTTCCGCAGATCGTGTGCAGAGTGACTAAAGTCTGCTTGTTGCTCCCACGTAAACACACACTTCCCATCATAGCAATAGGAGATACTGAACCAAAACAAGAAAAAATATATAAACTACAATAATACAAAATAAGAAGACTATTGCTGTTAATACAGCTGTGGGGAGGAACAGCAGAGTGTGCAGCACAGCGCAGTCTGGAGAGGAGGGTCGCGCTGCGGCGGAATGATGGAAGACCACAGACGTGTAAGTGCATTGTTGTGTGTAACAGGATCTGAAGCATACGGACTGCTTCAACATGTACTTGTACCCGACAAAACGCCCAACTCGAACGAGCTGAAGTGCTGCAGCGGCATTTCATACCCAGTCCCCAGTGCCGGACGGGCTCGGTCCACAGCGGTCAGAACGAGGCTGCGCGGAGCTGGGCATGCGTGTGAGACGCGGACGGGTCAGTCTGTGGGCTGCCGTACAGAGGAGCTCGCTGTGGCCAAACACTGAACCTTGGTCTCTGATACGGAAATGTTTCTAAAAATGCGCAAGAATTACCATGCAAAAATGTGACCATGCCGGAAAATGCGGATAAAGCCTTGCAGCGATGAGTATAGCGGCCGCTCCAGCAACACACCGTTTCTCGGTGGTCCGGTCGTCTTACGGGGTTTAACGCAGTCAGGCTGAACTGATGTTTCCCGGATTACGCTAATGCTCTGACTGATATCCGAGAGTTTGTGTGGATTTAATGAGCTCGTTAGTTTCTCACACAGCGCAGTGATTATTAGAGATAATTATTAAAGAGGAAGCGCAGTGATTTGGCAGAAGAGCTGCCGCCTGTGGTATGAGAAGGTACAGCACATTATATTGAAGAAGCCTGACAAGCAATTGCATACATGTTAAATGCTTTAGTTTGTTTTTTAATTGCATCAATGTCAGTGACCCCAAAACACGGTGGTGTTCAATATCATTTATTACAGACTTACGCAGATAATACACAGTGCTCTGTGCTGGACATATGTATATATTCATTATATAGTCATCTATTATTTCTAGGCTGTTGTATATACTGTGTTTAATCTTGCTTATAGCCTGTTTGATTTACAGTTCCTTAAAGATGAGGAAGGTGGATAAGAAGCTGGCTGTGAGTGAGAACTGGGATATTTAGTTGTCATGTCTGCACTTCAAAGGTTTAAGCTTACAGTGTCAAACTGGATCTGATTATCTTTCTAACCAGGCTGATCTGTGATGCCTTTGGTGCAATAAACTTATTTTTGAAGGAAAATATCCCCCTCACAATGTTTTAACAACATCACTTATCTAAATCTTAAAGGGGATATAATTAAACTCAGTGATGGGGAAAAAGGTTGGTTGTGTTGAATAAATGTTATAACTGCAATTAATAGTGTATGATCAACATTACTGTGGTATTACTGATGTTCAGTCCTAATTCATCAGCTAGAGAAATCATCCCAACCGAACTGTAACAATCAAATAAATAATCTGTATAAATTTAAAGAATAACCAACCTTTAATAACCAATAATTGTTTCTCACCAAAAAGTTTGCCTTGCCTTGATCTAGTGGATCTGCTATGAACGGCGTCATCAATGGGGTCGTGTCCACTGTCATGTCATTGGGCAGATTAAATATATTCAGACTCTTCGGAGATGGAAAATCCAGAGTTAATGCCAATTTATCCTGAAACTTGGCCAGTTAACCTACTTATCCACATACGAATATTGGGCAAGACAACTGCTACAGATGTGGAGGGAAATCCAAGCCATTGCCATTTGGAAACCGAGTCGTGTTACAAATGCAAGAAAACGGGACATGTGGCACACAGCTGTAAAAATAAGACTAATGTGGCTACTGCACACATTGTAAATGAAGAGCAGGAAGACGACAGCAGTAGTGAGGACTGTACAGTTAGTTGCAGTGTATACAAGCAGTGAAGGAGAAAAAGGTGTTTCCATTTTGTTGTGCCTATAGGACACACCAGTCAAGACCCAGTTGCACCTAGAAAATTAGAAGTTGGATTTACCTGAAAAAATTACTTCAACTGGTCATAAGTAACTGAATTAAGTTGTCTCAATTCAAAAATAAAAATGTGTTGAAATTAATGTCTGAAGTTAGTTGAACCTGTTTTTGTAATTGTTAAAAAACAAATTATTTGGGTTTAAATTAATCAACACTTATATTTATAAAAACTGACAGTTTGCTTTCAGTCAAGCCAGATTCTTAAATTTTAAACCCTCAAACTTCAGTTCACTAATACAAAATCAAATTTCTTCAAAAACTAAAACCTTGAGTCAAATTCAGTCCAAAGTAAATGTATTTACTGTCCAATAACTGTTGCCATGCACATTACAGAAATGAGAATTTAGAGCCACAGTCATTGAAACATTGTTTTGGGAAAAATAAAGAACATTTCACAGGACAATAGCAAATATGCCAATTAAAAGAGCAGCAATAATGGTTAATAACCATTTGAAAAGAAAGTGGGTAAAAGTGTGAACAGCAAGCCACACCCACACTGGGAAAGCACATCAGTTGAGGGGATTCTCCAAAATTTGTTACATATGAAATAATCTAGAAAGGTATCCTGGTAGAGGGGAGAGTCTCAGCTGAAGCTGCAACATTTATTATTTCTTGGCAGACGCCCTTATCCAGGGTGACTTACAAAATATAAGTGCAATAATACAGTTCAGTACAAGGCATCAAACATTACAAATTCAAATTTACATAAGTGCAATTCAAAGCATAATACATTTTACAACTTCCAATTTACACAAGTAAATACAATAATTGAGGTCATACATCCTGGATTGTGAAAGCTGAGTGCAGCCAAGATGTTAGGTCACAGTCTACAGGAAAGGGAACAAGGGGGAACATAAAATGAAGTAAGATAAAACGTTGTAAAGTGCTATCTTACAAGAGAGTAATGGACTAATATTACAAGTACTGTCTTAAAAGATGTGTCTTGAGTAAGCGCCGGAATGAGGTCAAGGACTCTGCTGTTTTGACTTCGGTGGGAAGGTCGTTGCACCACTTAGGGGCCAGGGATGAGAAGGAGTGGCTCTGGAGGAAGGGGAGTGGAGAGGAGGCAGAGTTAGTCTTCTGGCACTGGAGGAACGCAGTGGTCTGGAGGGGATGTATGGAGAGACGAGTGACTGAAGGTAGCTTGGTGCAGTGTGGTCGAGACAGCGGTAGATGAGGGTCAGTGTCTTGAACTGAATGTGTGCCGGTATCGGGAGCCAGTGGAGGGAGCGGAGCAGTGTGTGTGAATCGGGGCAGAGAGAATACCAGGCGAGCCGCAGAGTTCTGGATGAGCTGGAGTGGGCGGGTGAGGAAGGGACGGATTCGGTGTATGTTTCTCAGGAAGAATCTACAGGTGCGTGTCAGTGTGGTGATGTGCTGGGTGTAGGAGAGCACAGGATCGAGGGTGACTCCTAGATTTTTAGAGGAAGAAGGAGAGAGTGTGGTGGATTCCAAGGGGATTGAGATGGAGAGATCAGCAGAAGGCGAGGAAGAGTGGGGGAAAAACAGGAGATCCAATTTGGAGAGGTTGAGCTTGAGGTGGTACAAGTGCATCCAGGTGGAGATAGCAGATAAGCAGGAAGAGATGCGATAGGAGATGAAAGGGTCAGAAGAGGGAAAGACAGGAAGATCTGGGCATCATCTTCGTAGAAGTGGTAGGAGAAACCATGGGATGTGATGAGGGGGCCCAGGGAGCGAGTGTAGAGAGAGAACAAGAGCGGGCCCAGGACGGAGCCTTGGGGAACGCCTGTGAGGAGAGGTTGGGGGGTGGATGAGGAACCTCGCCATGTCACTTGATAGGTCCGGTCACTGAGGTAGGAGGAGAACCAGGCGAGAGCAGTCCCAGAGATTCCAAGGTCAGCAAGGCAGGAGAGGAGGATGGAGTGATCGACAGTGTCAAATGCTACAGAGAGATCAAGGAGGATGAGGACTGAGGAGAGGGAGGCCGCCCAAGCACAGCTGAAGGAGTCAGTGACTGCCAGGAGAGCCGTATCAGTGGAGTGAGCTGTGCGGAAGCCGGATTGCAGAGGATCAAGGAGTGAGAAAGTCAGAGAGCTGATGGTGGACAGCACGCTTGAGGGTCTTTGAGAGGAAGGGGAGTAGGGTGATAGTTTTGAGGAGAGGTGAGGTCAAGGGTAGGTTTCTTGAGGAGTGGGATGACAGCAGCTTGTTTAAATGCAGAGGGGAAACAGCCAGAGAGGAGTGAGGAGGGTGGAGATGAAGGAGAGTAGATCAGGAACAAATCGCTTTGAGGAGGCAAATGGGGAGAGGGTCCAGGGCACACGTCCTCTCTCCTCCTAGGTCACAGAGTCAGAAAGAGGTGAGAATGTCCCCCAATGTAACAAGACAATAAACGCATGCCTTGGCAAGAGCACGCAAGTCTCCCTAGTAGAGCCATTGACCGAACTAAGTGCACAACACATTGCTGTAAAGATTGTGCATAAAGAAAAAAAATGACATGCAGAATTACATGGAGTGGTCAACATCCATGCTGCCAGGTGGGGGTTAGGGCTTTTCAGAATAAACATTGAATGTATTAAATTATCAGTGTAAGCATATATATTTTGTGTTTCATACTTATCTTAGCAGATCATGTTTCTTAAAACATCTTGCACACTTGTACAGTAAGCATTCAATGCAGGGTTTAAATTTACCCCTATGGTTTAATGTAATGGTCTGGTTTAATGCCTGCTGATGACAGTGGCAATTGAGGGGCTTTTTATGACAGTTTTGAACTTCATTATTTCCAACAACAATTATTTAAGTAATGCCCATTACTTAAATGTTGTTGGATATAACAAAGTTCAATTATACACATGAAACATTTTAATTTAACTCGAACATGGTCAGTCTCTGATAACAGGAGAAACATAAATCGATGAGATTGTCATGCGAGGAACCTTCGAACGTTTGGAAAGACCTCCAACGTTCTGGAGACTGAACAAACCTTCGAACCTTCCAAGAAAGCCCTAACAGTATTTAGAGATTAAGTATTTAACAATGTCTTGAAATCCAGTTCCAGAAATCTGTAAATCATAATTTGGCATTCCATATACTAGTGGGTAGGGCTGTCCATTTTGTTTGACCATAATTTGTCATACAAATAATTGCAATTAACAAATTTTTGTATTTATCTTTGTATTTGTTTTACTTTTATACTACATTGAAGTATAGCCCACAGATGCATACAGCTTTATGGAATAGTAATTTATTGACATTTAAATAACTTGATACTTAAATAACATTAAGTGCTTGATTTTTAGGTTTAATAAACAAAAATAAATTGCACATTGGGAAGTTATGCCATAAGTAATACATTTTAAAAAGACAACAAAATGAAAATACTGTGCGATGGCCAGAATAGACCCTCTCTCCGTCTTTTATTGACCTTTCCTACTGCTTCTCAGTGGCGAGATTCTGTGCAAGGAGCACTAACATTCACTTGGTCTGGTTTTAGACCAGATCTAACTGGGGTGACAAAGCCAGCCGTACCGACCACTCTCTTTGACGCAGTGCTTGTTGCACAAACACACACACTTTCTGGCCAGCTTGGCCATCAACAGGAATGGCAACGGATTGTCATGCCACCACTTCAGCGGGTCTGCAGAGGTATTGCTTGTTAAAACAACCCCCTGGTAGCTTGTCTGGAGTAGCGGTCAGTGTCCGTACACTTTTTCACTGTTGCCCATTATTAATAATATTACTAACAATAATACATAATTTAGTTGACATACCCATAGATAGTTAGGACATACACATTACACATTAGAGCTAAAGATCAAACTTTTTTTTTGCTGTTCTCGGTTAATATAATTTATTTATTAATTTAGCGGACACATTCATTATACACCGATCAGCCATAACATTATGACCACCTGCCTAATATTGTGTAGGTCCCCCTTTTGCCACCAAACAGCCCTGACCCGTCGAGGCATTGATTCCACTAGACCTCTGAAGGTGTGCTGTGGTATCTGGCACAAAGACGTTAGCAGCAGATCCTTTAAGTCCTGTAAGTTGCGAGGTGGGGCCTCCGTGGATCGGACATGTTTGTCCAGCACATCCCACAGATGCTCGATTGGATTGAGATCTGTGGAATTTGGAGGCCAAGTCAACACCTTGAGCTCATGATTCATCAGAACAGGCCACCTTCTTCCATTGCTCCGTGGTCCAGTTCTGATGCTCACGTGCCCATTGTAGGCGCTTTCGGCAGTGGACAGGGGTCAGCATGGGCACCCTGACTGGTATGCGGCTACGTAGCCCCATACACAACAAACTGCGATGCACTGTGTGTTCTGACACCTTTCTATCAGAACCAGCATTCACTTTTTCAGCAATTCGATCGGACCACACGGGCCAGCCTTCGCTCCCCACATGCATCAACGAGCCTTGGCCCCCCCATGACCCCATCGCCGGTTCACCGCTTTTCCTTCCTTGGACCAATTTTGATAGGTACTGACCACTGCAGACCAGGAACACCCCACAAGAGCTGCAGTTTTGGAGATGCTCTGACCCAGTCGTCTAGCCTTCACAATTTGGCCCTTGTCAAAGTCGCTCAGATCCTTACGCTTGCCCATTTTTCCTGCTTCTGACACATCAACTTTGAGGACAAAATGTTGACTTGCTGCCTAATATATCCCACCCACTGACAGGTGCCATGATAACAACATTATCAGTGTTATTCACTTCACCTGTTAGTGGTCATAATGTTATGGCTGATCGGTGTATACAGCTCTGGAAAAAATTAAGAGACCACTCCAAGTTCAGAAATCATAGTTAAGTGGTCTCAATTTTTTCCAGAGCTGTATATGCTCATGACTTACCAATCACATACACACGAACATCATATCAATGGACACATAACCATTTCAGTCATTAGCCAACATCTTCAATCGTGGATCACCGATTTCCCTGACACTTCTGATGTGGTCCGGCTCGTAGGAAAACAAGACAAAACCATTATAGATGGACAAGGGATACAAATTCTTCTTCAAGCAGTAGATTTTTTACATGCAGGGCTACAGAATCAAAAAATAAACAAGCTTGTAAAATTAAAGCAAGAAGCCGAGAATAAAACGTGAGCAGTTTTACACAGAAAAGCAGAAAAGCTTGCTCTTGCTCTCGCTGGTGCCAAGACCATACAAATGTGCTTCATCTTGTAACAATTTCCCGGAAACACTATCAACTTTAAAGATGAAAGGGTAAAATTAAATGTTAAGACACTTAACCCAATCAACTGCCAGAAAAAATAAGGAACACCAGATTCATAAAAAAGAATTGATTCGTCTTTTATTAAAGTCTAGAAAGTGAAAATTAAGGTAGTAACCAGATGGAAGAAGAAAGGTAAAACAAATAATGAATAGCGAGGTAGAGCACTGCAAACGTTCGTCCAAAAGATGAAGTGGGGAAAAAAAAAAAAAAAAAAAATCAAAATAGGAAGTGCACGCAATAAAGATCAAAATAATCAATATAAAAGTCTCGAAATGAAAAGGCTCTTTGTAATCCAAGGAAAAAACAAAGTAGAGTCAGATGAGCTTATTCCATATAAAAATAATGCAAAAAATCCCCCAAATAAACAATCCCAGCCTGCATATCCAGTATATACAAAAAAAAAAAAATGTAAGCCAAGTGTTCTCACCCACCAGGACGCACTTCAGGCTTGTTTGCAGTATGGTTCTTCCATATCCAATGTTGCAGCATTCACTTGAACTTGAAGTGGTGGGAAAACAGCCAGGGTCCCAGCGCTCCACACTTTCAAAGGCAGTTCCATACAAATGACAACCATGAAAACACACACAAATGTCCAAACACTCGTGAACAGGAAGTATATATAGCCAGAGGCTAGGTCATGTGACACCTTGCTGGTCATTTCCTGTCTAGACTGTTTTCCCCCTTAAAGATTCAACATCTCTTTACTGCAGCTAAGGAAAGTTTTTTTCAAAGGAAAGGAAAGATATAACAATTATAGTGAAATGAAAGAATGGACTCCTGGCCAGGCTACTGCAGCTTATTAAGTCTGCAGATGGGGAATTTAAGCCCCCACTTTATGTGGTATAGTCACAATCTTACACAGAAATCTATGTCCTCATCTCTTTTAATTGCAGCACCCTCTTGTTTCAAAGCTCTAAGTTGCTTTTGAAATCAAGAAATCCCAAATATGTCTGCTTTGTGTACTATCTGTACACTGTGGTACGACAGCAGCTCTTACTGTTCATCTCTGATGGATCCTAGTAAACACGGATGGCAGAAGTAGCGATCCCCTGCTTCTCGAATTTCCGGTTTCGTGAAGTTTGGTGTAGAACTGTTGTAGACCTACAGTAACGAAACTGTGGAAGACACAATCCGTGTACAAACACGCTTGCTTTGTTTGGAAGCTACTATGAGAAAGTTCAAAACGCGAAAATCTTTGATCATCGAATCAACCGATTATACGATTTGATCGCAGTCTGGTCCTATAATCATGATTATATGATCATCGCAACAGCTGTACTAGTGGGCAGACTGCACTCTGACACAGAGCTCCTACATGCTCTCAGTTATTTAGAGCTCTACAGTATTTAAAGATTAAATATTTAATGAAATCTTCAAATCCATTTGACTGTCCATATACGTGCGCCAGTCTGTGCTCTTACTGTCTGACTTCATACATGCTCCCAGTTTATTTGCTGACTGGTCACTTTATTAGCACTTCTGAATTATGTTCTGATATAATGACTCATATTGGAATTGCATTAACTGTGAGTTTTCAGAGCTGCTGTTCTCAATGTTGTTCTCCTGTGTCATCTCTCCCCCAGGAGCTGTAGAGGCCAGCACTCTCCCTGACTCTGTGGAAAGGGCTCCCACTGAGCAGCAGCACTGGGAGCAGGAGTGGGGCTCCAGTCTGAGGCAGGACACAGCTACTGAAGGCACCCAGGGGCTGAGTGAGCAGCCCAGAAGCAGAGTGAGGAGGAGCTCAGGGCACAGGAGTCTGACCACATGGCAGAGCTACACACTGAGGGGTCGACACAGGGACTCGGAACGCTGGGATCTGACACTGCAGGGTCAAAGGTCATGCTAAAGGTCATAAAGCACGACCCTGAGCTGGACTGCACCCACACTGCAGATCTCTGCAAGACCCAGTCTCTGGGATCTGAGTGTGGACCCAGTGCAGCTGGTGCTGAGCCGGGCTCTACCAGAACACAGTGTGGACCCAGTCTGCTGTCTGATCACATCAAAACAGAGGATGACACACTGGAGTGTGTTTACACAGTGGAGCAGGGAACACAGATTCCCTTCAGAGATGCACTCAGTCATCTCAAAATTGACAACATTACAGACAGTGCCTGGGACCTGTGGCCTGAGCTCCCTGTAGCTGGACAGTGTGACCCAGAGTCTGCTGCCTTAAGGATGGGGCTCAGTGGGGGGAGGGACAGTGCACTGAGTGGCGAAAGCCCATCATCGCAGCGCAGACAGCTGCGTCCCAGACCCCCTACACCACCTCGCTTCTCCAGCTCCCCCTCCTCACCACTGCAGCATGGAAAACAGCGTCCCCATCGCCAGCCCCAGAGTAGGAAGAGCCTCACAGGGGCATCAGAGCTGATTAAGCAGTACAGCACTCACAGAGAGAAGAAGTTCCGCTGTGCCCATTGTGGGAAGTGCTTCTTTCGGGCACATCACCTCATCGCACACCAGCGCATTCACACAGGAGAGAAACCGTTCAGTTGTGACCAATGTGGGAAGAGTTTCTCTCAGATAGGTAGCCTCATCGCACACAGGCGCGTTCACACAGGAGAGAGACCATTCTGCTGTCTGCTGTGTGGGAAGAGCTTCTCTCGGGCATATAATCTCAAAGCACACCAGCGCATTCACACAGAGAAACCTTATAGTTGTGCCCAGTGTGGGAAGTGCTTCTCTCTGGCAGATAGTCTCCACGCACACCAGCAGATTCACACAAGAGAGAAACAGTACAGCTGTGCCCAGTGTGGGAAATGCTTCTCTCGGGCAGAAAGCCTCGACGTACACCAGCGCGTTCACACAGGAGAGAAACCGTACAGCTGTGGCCAGTGTGGAAAGAGCTTTGCACGGGCAGACGTCCTCAACAAACACCAGCGCATTCACACAGGAGAGAGATCATACTGCTGTGTGCAGTGTGGGAAGTGCTTCTCTGATGCATCTCACCTTGACCGACACCAGAACATTCACAGGAGAGAGAGACTGTACTGGTGTGTCCATTGCGGGAGGGGCTTCTCTCAGCCATCTCATCTCAACAGACACCAGCGCATTCACATGGGAGAGAAACCGTACTGCTGTCTCCAGTGCGGGAAGTGCTTCTCCGATATTTCTAATCTCAACAGACACCAGCACACTGGCACAGGACAGAGCACCCAGTGTGGGAAGAGCCTCACTGAAACATGAGTCTCTCAGTCTTTGGTGGGCATTATTGTAATTGTTGTTATCATTAAACTTTTTAACCATTATTCAAGTTTCTTACATGGTTTGTCAATCACTAACATACATTGTCTTCTAGAGACACTGTATTACACGCATTACATCATCTCAATGAAAATATATCCACATGACCAGCCTGAAGAACCCAGTCTGGATGCATAGATGGTAAATGTATTTATTTAACATGCCAGGCCTGGAAGGGGCCCGACATGGAAGCACTCTACCTCAGCAGAGACTTATTGAACAGCACATGTGGTCAGCCTTATATACATTGCAGGACATTTGGATCTATGGCCGGGGTCTGCCAGAGTGTTATCTCGAGGTCAGATTTCTGACCCTTGTAATGTTCATGGTAGTCTTCCTTGGAAGAGGTGTGGGATCCAAAGAACAGATGTCTTCCTTTGATATACTAGGAAAGGTCCGATCCCACGGATCTTATTTAACAACTGTCAATCGCTCATTAACAAAAACAGTTCCTGCCTATCTGGAGAAAAAATTAAGTCCACAAACACACTTTTTAACAAACAGCTGTGGGCCCTCTCTCTATCTGCAGTTTGATCTTTTCTATTATTGACAGGAATGTCTAGAGGGTATGCCCTGAACAACTTGCAAAGTGGTTGTTGCTACCATAATACATTTACTTTGCTTGGTCTGCATATTATTATTAATATAAAACATTATATAATTATCACAAAACACTTTCTTCCGCTTTCCTATACAGAGTCTTCACAGCCACTCTTTAGTGGGCTCTTAATGAACTTTCATAATGGGCACTAAAGTTGATCATGTTCAAGGCTGTAAAGCAGTTTGAGAGTCCCAAAATACGAAATATTTCTGGAAAATACAGAGAACAGTCCAGAGATGTGAAATACACGAATTGGGTGAGAAGTCACAAGTGGAACACAATTTCATGACATCTACCAATGAAAGCGACTGTTCAGTTGTTTCTGATGTTGTCAACAATATACATTTCGACATTTATTGTTTTGCTGCAAACAAGCTACAAAATAAGACTGAAGAAACCCTGTATAATGTTTTATATTAATACTAGCATTAGCAATAATATCATGTATACAGATTGAGCAAATTGGATCTATCAAGCTAGCAAAAGTCTGTTAGAAATTCCTTTCTATAATAAAAGGACCACACAGTGGATAGGTAACCTACAGTTGCTCATTTGTTAGTATTTCATGGACTTAATTTTTTTTCCAGACAAGCTGGAGAGGTTGCATCATAGGGATTGATTGACAGTTGTTAATGATGACCGTGGGACTGGACTTCACGGAGTACGTCAAAAGAAGCCATCTGGTTTCTGCATTCCACACCTCCCCCTGGGAAGACAGATTACGAACAGAGACCCATAGGCAATAATTCTTGGAAGCATGTGCCTGGACCCTGCCCACAGAACCATGTCATGCTTTCTGTGAAGGCTGTTACATTTTGTTGTTCAGAGAGACTCTGCTGAGATTGGGGAGCTTCCATGTCAGGGCCTTCCAAGCCAGGCATGTTAAATAAATATAGTATTCTCTGTACTTTTTTTCTCTGTGTTTTTAAGGAAGGGTTCAACAAAGACCAAAGACATTATAATTCAAACAACAAGTCTTTCTTTAATCATTAAATATGCAAAACTCACAAATACCACTTACCAGCATGTCATGGTAAATGTGATTTTAGTTTTACTTCACTTTAAATGAATACAGTGAAGAAGTGTCTCCTGTTTTCCGTTTTGAATGCCTTGAAGCCCAATTTCCATTTCTGTCCCTGGGTGCGTGTGTCCCTGCTGATCTGGAAAAACTCCTCTGGTTTGATGTGGTCGATGCCTTTCATGATTTCGAGGACTTGGATCAAGTTCCCACGTAGTCTCCTCTGATCCAGAGTGAAAAGGTTCAGGTCCCTCAGTCTCTCTGTAGCACATTCCTTTCAGACTTGGAATAGGTCTGGTTGCTCTCTGAACTGCCTCTAGAGCAGCGATATCTTTCTTGAAGTGTGGAGCCCAGAACTGCACACAGTATCCAGATGAGCTCTAACTTGAGCATTGTACAGTCTGAACATCACTGCCCTTGTTCTCAATTCTACACTTTTGACAATATACCCTAGCATTCTGTTTGCCTTTTTCATTGCTTCCCCACATTGCTTGGATGGAGAGAGTGAGGAGTCCACATAGACTCCTAGGTGTGGAACCAATTCAAAAGCTTTCTGAAAATCTAAGTATATCTTATCATATTCTTTCATGTGATGTACAGCTGCAGTTGCATGTTCAAAAAATTCTAATAAATCAGTAAGACACATCTAAACCCATGTTGACTATCTCCAATGTAGCGTAAGGTACACTTATACATTTCAATTAAAGAAGTGAATTTATAGTATCACCTTATCATGAATCCTGGAATCTTGTAGAACTCAATTTCTGTAATAATTGGATGCAGACACCAATTCCAAAGATATAAATTGTCAAATGTATTCAAAAACAAAGACTAAATGTAGCACCACACTAATTATACAAAAGGGAAAAACTAATTAAAATTAAACAAATCAAAGACAAATAACTTCCGTGACCAAATCAAAGACCATGGGATCGCATATGATAACACACAAATCGTTAAACAAAAAAGGTTATAAACACATTGACTACAATACCGGTTAGTAAGATGAAGGTGAGTCTCTCATTAGTATTGTTAGTCAGACATTAAATTACTACGCAGGTTAGTATTTATGTCAGGTAACTTCTCGTTATATATATATCAGTCTCATTTACATTTAGGTGCAGAGAAAGATTCTATCATTACTTGTTACCACAATTTCCCTTAACTGATTATTATTCAATGATTAAGGATAGGCAGGGCCACCTATAATCTGGTGTCTATTAACTTGTGTCAATTTCAGACTAAACAGTTAAACAGGAATGAGAAGACATTTCTCGGCGTTGACAGATTTTATTTCTAAAATTATAAACAAAACAGTTTAATGCAACACACATTTATATTTAAGAAAACTAAATGATATTACACATTCTAGAGTTATGAATCACAGATTAACATTTCTAATTGATTTCTCAAATGTCATGAATCATAAACTCCAAACTGTTAAATTTATCTGAACTTCGTCGCAGAGAGGCCTCTCTGGCTTCAGGCTCAGATAACAGCACACGGCACGAGGTCCGTGTGGTTGGAACAAAGGCAGTCTGGTTCGGCTTTGTCCAAGAACTTCCACTCAGTCGATGCACCTGGAAGTTGGGGTTTCACGAATGTAGAGTCTTTTCCAAACAGATTTTCCACTGGTTTGAAGGCTCCAAGGTTGTGCACAAAATCTTTGTTGTAAGCAGGGTTCCACCATACTTACTTAAAGACAAAGTCTTTGAGGAAAGCAGGGCCCTATTTGGTTCCAAGTGTCAAGTTTCTGAAGACTCAATAGCTATTTAAATGACTGACACTTTCGTATTCAGTCGACTTAGTCAATTGTCCAGCTGTAAAACTCCACTGATCAGGCTCAATCTCCTTCTCCCAGTTTAACTCTTCTGTTGCCGGCAAAGACTTAGTTGGTTTCTGGTTCCGGTTCGGGCAACAGAGCTACAGGTTGAGCTGTGGCAGCGGGTTACTGGTTTAGGTGAGAGAGAGAGAGAGAGAGAGAGAGAGGCCGTGCGCTACCATTTATACGCCTGTCAGATCAATAGATGATTGGTTCTTGAGTTTGTGAGATTGGATTTTGGTTTCTGCCCCCAGTGTCCTATAGGAGGTGGGGTTGATTTATGACTGATGTCAATCCATGCCATCTTTTGGAAATGCCGGTTGGCCCGGGTTCGTAGCTCTGTGTCGGGATTTCGGCTCTTGTCCATTTCAAAGAGTTTTTATTACCTACAGGCCCCCTTCCCCAGACATCTCACAGCAGGATTCCAAACTATTTGGCCTATTCTCGCTGCCATCCTCCCACGACTGTCACTTTGATGTAAACCAGTCCCACGCTTTAAGGAAATCTGATAACTTTGGGGGGGAGAGGTCTTCCGTAGATCAGTGCTTCAGATCAGAGCTAAAATGCTCTTATCAAAATACACCCAACATAATGCTACACTAAGAATATGTTTTTCATTAAGATGCTCCTCTATTTTCTGTCTAATCATTTTTTCAAATATTATACATGTGATGCAGGTGAGACTGATTGGTCTGTAATTTCCTGGCTCAGTTTTGTCCCCTTTCTTGTGGATTGGTATGACATTTGCTGTGTTCCAGTCAGTTGGCACATCCCCTGTTCTAAGTGTCATTTGGAATAATCGAGTCAGCGGCTTATAAATAATTTATAATAAGTACTGTTGGAAATATACCATCTGCCCAGGTGATTTGTTGGTTTTTTATTCTGCTAGTCCCTGTAGTACCTCCTTCTCATTTATCCTGATCTCTCTTAGGGTTTGACTGGACTGATTGTCAACCTGTGGCATGTCATTTGTTTTTTCTTTTGTATAAACCTCTGTAAAGTACTAATTTAGAACATTTGCCACATCTTGTTCGTTTTCCAAGATACCTCAATTTTTGCCATTTATGTTTCACTTCCTCCTTTATTGACCACTTGCTGTTGTAATATTGAGAAAAGCTCTTTGCATTGGTTTTAGCTCCAAGAGCTGTTTCTTTCTATTTCCCTCTTTTCTTTCCTGATCCCTTTCTTAAGATCTCTTTGCAGCTCAACATATTCCATGTAATTTGTTTCGTCACCATCCCTATTGTATGCGCTATACAACATTTTCTTTCTCTTGATGTTTTTTTGGATACCTCTATTAAACCATTTTAGCCAAAGTTTGGGGGGTTAGCAGTACATGTCCATGGGTGAAATTCTAATAAATACATTGTCTTAATTGTTTTAATAAAGTTAATGCTTTAAAGCCGCAATAACTCTCATGTTCAAAATCTTTACCGCAGTACCATAATTTTCTCGCAAGATGGCAATGTCTACCAACAAATGAATTAATGCCTAAATAGTTGAAGCAGAGCCCGCAGCCGGGGAAAAATAATAGATAAAAAATGGACGGAGGCATTTTTCCAGAAACTAACAACGGTGCAGTGCTCAGGGGGGTCCCACCTCATGGCCACCCGGTTTTGGGGGCGATCGGAGCCGGTTTGAAAAATGTTAAAT